>NC_072737.1:105233136-105533136 GCF_026930045.1 Uloborus diversus | reverse complement strand
GACACATGTAATAAACTTAACTAGTAGCTCTGATTACAAAACAATGCCCCACTCACATACCAACATAAACTGAGAATGAGCATTTTTACACCTGCTACCTACAGGGTCAATAGTACAACAATGATTATTACAAAGACAAAAATTAACAATAGTTTTTAATGTTGGCAAATACTCTACATCAAAAACAAATACAGGGTGCTCATAATTCTCTTTGGGGTTTGGAGGATATATTGTAAAAAACTAAGACAAATACAACAAAAATAGAACATGTCTAAGAATACAGATATAGTTCAAGTTTTATTTACATATCACACATGTGTTCTATGTGTGAACCTTTATTTACACGGCATAAGCCAATGCGATAGTCCAGCGTCTGCCACAATCTACTCAACATGGCACTGTCAATGTTTTTGGCAGAACATGTTGCTTTTATTGTAGCAGGAACTGCACTATGACACTGTTTTATATTGTGTGACCAAGAGTTTACACAAAGAATTCCCATAAAATATGCAAATCAAACCTTAACACTATTATCATATTCTTTTAAATAATTTTTCTTATTCTACAAATCCAAATTATTTCACTTCAGTGCTTCAAAACCCCAGAGGGAGTTATGAATACTCCTGTACATTCATAACATAATTATTTCATATATTGAAGCTCTCTATAAAAGGAACACACCCTTGAAGTTGTAACACAGTTCAAGCAATAACAGGATCAAGAGTAACTAAAAATTGCCATAAAACATGCTAATATAATCTGCGTTAAGTTAGTGAAAATACTTGCATGGTATGTAAGGGATGACCAGCACAGCAGCAGACATCATGGCATTTTTAAGACGTCTTGAGAGTTGCCTTTTTGTCTCTGTCAACTGCTTAATGACATACAGGACTACAATTTCGAACAGTTACTGTTTCTTGCTTTCCTAAAGATCATGGCTGTGACACATTGCAGGTTGTGTCATAGTTGTTTTTAATTATTTTTTTAAAATTAAATCTTGTGTTTTTTCCACTTGACATCACTAAGCAGTTTTGTGATTCTTATTAATTGATGATAGTATATTTTATGGCAGTTTTTGTTCCTAAGTATGCCTACTACCATTGCCGATGTCAGTTGCTCAATACATACAGGATTACAATTTCGAACAGTTACTGTTACTTGCTTCCCTAAAGATCATAGCTATGACACACCTCAGGTTGTGTCATAGTTAAAATGTCAAATAAATGCTTTAAAAAAAATGAATCCTGTACTTTTTTCACTTGACATCACTAAGAAGTTTTGTGATTCTTATTAACTGGTGATGTCATATTTTATGGCAATTTTTGTTCCTTAGTATGACTACTACCATTGCCGATGTCAGTTGTTCAACGACATACAGGACTACAGTTTTGAACAGTTACTGTTTCTTGCCTCCCTGAAGATCATGACTATGACACACCTCAGGTTGTGTCATAGTTAAAATGTCAAATTAAAACTTTTAAAAAAAATTGAATCCTGTACTCTTTTCACTTGACATCACTAAGTAGTTTTGCGATTCTCATTAATTGGTGATGTCATATTTTATGGCAATTTTTGTTCCTTAGGATGTCTACTACCATTCACTCTCAGTTTGCTGTTACTCTTAAAGGCCGTCTTGTATGCATAAACATTTTGAAACTTTTTTTTTTTCCAGCCTTCAAAAAAAAAAAAAAAAAAAAAAAAAAAAAATGGTAAAGAGACATTTAGAATTATAAACCCATTTTAAGGTACGAATAAATTGAAGTGTGGGTAAAAGTTTTAGATTTTTGAGTGAATAAAAGAATGATATCTGAAAGAAAAGTTTGTTCTGTAAAGTAAAGCATTTATAACACCTTTTCTTAAAACTTTTCTCTAAACAGTTCAGACAATAGAGTGGATAGCCTAGCTGCACCATTACTTGTGGCTCCAGAATCAATTGATTCCCTCATTGGGTAAAGTTTTTTTTATTTTTATAACTCTACACTGTTTTATACAAACACTGTCACTAAATAAAAGAATCAAATTCTGTTTTCAAATAAAGAATAGCAACCTTTGAAATAGATGCTTAAACATATTTCAGCTTTCACAACAAAATAGTGCAAATCACATCTCAATTTTTACAAAATCATAATTGTGAAAGGAAGTACATGCAGATATAAGTACTAAACATGTTTTTCAAAAATAGTCACTTTTGGCTAGTTTTTCAGATTAAGCAACAATTAACAAAAAACATGACGACAAATACCAAATAAAAATATTTTGCGCACTTTTTCTTTCATTTTCTTAAGCAAATGCTCGGCTTTCATTGCTATGTAAAACAGATTGTCAGAATATACCAACACGATTTTAAAAAGCGTTTTTTCATTAACTTCCTACATTTTTCAGTACTGTCTGAAAAAAATTGGTTCTTCAAAACTCAAAATGGCTGCATAAAATTTATCCGAAATTTTATGGAAAAATGATTATATCTCTCGATGAAACTTGCAATCAGCTCAAGCATAATGTTTCTAGTCCATAATGGAGATTCTTTGATCTTCATGACTTTTGTCAGAAATATAGTCTTCAGGTTGCTACGTTGCTACAGAAAATACAGCTTCTTGAACAACACAGTAACATTCTCAAAATAATCACAAAAAAAAATTGCAACATTTTCAGGTTATTATGGAGCACGGCAGTTTTGAGACAGTAAAATAAGTAGTGGCTCATAACAGATGAACTCAAACCTGATAACTGTGTTCATAAATCAAGAAAAAGTTTTCTGTTTTCACATGGACACAATAGAAGATCACAGCTTTCTTGAAATCAAATTCTATCTCAGTAATAGCTCTTCATATATTATTAAATTCTTTTTCTTTTTCATTCGTTTCAGCAGGCATATATCCGGGCTTTTTCCTCTTGAAAAAGCCAAGCTAATAAAAGAGGGAAGAAAATGCATAAATAAAACACATAGTTTATGATGCATGAGTTTTGAACTAAAATGCAGTTATTATTGATTTGCTGAAAATTTTACATATATAATTTAAAGAAGAAAAAAAAATTGTTTTTCCTGAATTAAAGAAAAAAGAAAAACCTTTAACTGCGGGGGCATGCACAGAAATTTTGGAGCCCGTCACAAATGACTTTTCCGGGTCCCCCTCCATACTGTTTACCCCTACATTTCAACCTTAGTTTTAAAAATATTCGGCTCCCTTCAGGCTCAGGCCTGGGCCAACAGTTGTCCCTTCTCCCTCCCCCCCTGTGCATGCCTCTGCTTAACTGCCCCTGTTTCTGAACATTTCAATGAGCAAAAAACAAAATGATGCAACATAATTACAAATTAAAGCTTTCAAAAGAGAAAATGAAGCTATTTAATAAAAAGTGGATAAGAAAAATATGTTTCATAAGGAGGACAATTTAGAAACTTAGCATGAAAAGGACTATACTAGATTCTTTATCTTTGGAGAAAAAACAACAAAAAGGGGATGAACATCAATAATATCATATCTTTAAGCAAGGAAGTAATGAAACATAAAAGTTATTTTGTTACTTTACTTCATTTTTACTAGTATTCTTTTTTTCATGTAAAGTATAGAAAGTATGCAATAAGTCTATATCAGGTAGGAAAATATCATGTAAATTTATGGTAACTCAAAAAACACAGCTTGATTACATGATTTGGATGCTATCTCAGACAAAAAAAAATGTGAACATACCTTCCACAAACAGAATATTAATAAGAACAGGAGTAAAAGCCCTCCACAAACAGCTAGTATTATTATCCACAGAGGAACTTCTTCAGGTTTTTGATAAAGAGGAAGATCAGGTAAAGCTTTTGTAATAGCCTGTAAAAGTAATTATTCCAAATATTAAAATCCTGTCTTCTACTTGAGCAAACATATTTTTACACAGTATAAGGAGAACAAGCATTTAAAGAAACACCAGCACAAAAAGTGACACAATACAAAATTTGGGGAAAACATACTAGCTATTGATTCAAAATCTGAAATTAATGCTTTTCTTTTCTTGCCACAAAACTCGTACAAAACACAAAGTTAGCTTAAATAATTGGAGCGTTTTAGAAGGAAATGTTTCCAACTTTAAGTATGCATTGTTAACTTAAATGACAAAACCTAACCAGTGAACACCATATTATATATATTTTTTGAAAGTATTGCAATATTTGAGACTGAATTATTTCAAACTATCATTGTGTAAAACATTGATTTTCTCTAATGCTGTTTTTTCTTTGAGTTGTGTCTTTTTCCTTGGCGGAGTGTGATATGATACACAGTGGAGACTCCAAAATTTGTGTACATGAAAACACAAAGCGCAAAGAAAAATTAAAAGAAGTAAATTTATTAAATTAGGTAAAATATTAAATTAATTTCCAGGTTTTTGTCAGCTTTCAGGATAAGCTTCACCCATCCCCACTTTTATTACACTTATATTTAGCAATATTGAAACGATCCTGCATTTCTGAACACTAATTTACAATACTCGAAATTTTTCAATTGCTTGATTACAGGTGCAATTGAAAAATTGCTCTAAAAACTACCATATGAGGACAGAATTGGACACAAGAGAAAAAAGAAAATTAATTTGAATTCTCAAATTTTGAATTCAAATTATGTTTTTCGCAATCACGAACTGAGACAGGACCCTACTCATTGGAGTTATTGTTTCTAGAAACAGCTCCTGTCCTTTCTAGAAACAAGCCTGCCTCTCCTCCTGGGCGGTTACGTGTGCATAGTTGTGTGTAAGTGTGTATGCACGTGATCTGTAGTGTGTGTGTATGCATGTGTCCCGTAGACCTGTGTGTATGCACGTAGGCGTGTGTGTGTGTGAGTGTGTGAGCGTGCGTGTGTGTAGGACATGGACACCTCCAACCAGGAGAAGCGGATAGCTCAGGACCGGAGCAGCCGCGCCGTGCCGCCTGCAGAGGACGGTGGTGCTGCAGAGGCTTCTGGTCCAAGCTGAAAAAGGCACGGACCTCAAAAACGGTCAAATGAGAACAATAAGCAATCGTGATTGCTCAAAAATCTGCCGCTGATACTACTTCGTATGAATTTTTAAAGTATAGGAGCTTGCCTTGTTTGCAGTTGTCTTGTCCAAATACTTTTTATTGTTATGGTATTTCAAAAAAATAAATTTTAAAAAACTAGTGTAAGCAGTTAAGGTAGCATTTAGTAAAATCAGTGTTTTGGTACTAAAACAACTACATTTCTCTATGTTGATCAAGAAAAAAAAAAGGGGGGGGGGGGGTGGACAGACGATTGGTATTATACAAAAGTTTTACGCCACTACTTTGTAATTAACCTTCAATGATGTATTAAAAGCTATGTGTTGATTACATTCCATTGTAAGAAAAAAGATGCAAAGTTTTTTTTATGCATGAAAAAGTTTTAACTTGCAAAATATGCTGTGTTTTCATCTTTAATATTCAAAATTTATTCGTGAACATCCGTTTAAAAAATACAATGGCTACTAATGGTGAAAAATTTCATTGTTCGAATAAAAGGGGGGGATGCAAGCGGGAAAGCGTAATTGCTTAGTAAAAAATTGCAACTAACCAAACACAATTTTATTCTTTAAAAAGACTTTGTACATTAACATTTTTAATAAGAACTTCTAATAAAGCTTCAAAACTGTCTAGTAGAACAACGAAACCCTCTTTTTTACTTTCTTCTATATATTATAGAAGAAAGTATTGGTTTCGTGAAAATTTCAAATTTTGACGGATTAGGTAAAAGGTGGCGTTTTGAGGTGTGTCGAGTCCATTTCGACTATTTTTGAAAAATGTCTGTCTGTTTTTATGTGTGTGACCTTTTTTTTTTTTGTGGCCACTCTAGAGCAAAAACTACCGCATGAAATCAAACGAAATTTAACACACATATGTACCTTATGTGTACTGATGCCCATTCGATTTTAGCACCAATGCCTCCAAGGGGGGTAGAGCAATGAAATGTTTCTTCATTCATGCGTGCTTGTTATTCCTTAGGATGTAACTGGCGGAATTGAAGTCCATATATTGACCTTGACGGGTGCAGAAAATGGCGGTTGAGCAATCAAACTTTTTTGTCATTTTGTTACTAATGACTGCTATCTTAAGAACAGAATCAAACAAAACTTTACCGATATTTATCCCTAAGAGAGTACAAGAGCTGATTCTATTTTGGTGTCAATAGCTCAAAAAAGTGTGGTACAATTGAATGTTCTTCCTTTTACATTGCAAGTGCTATATCTCTAGAAGTAAATAATTTAAAGTGAAATTTGGAATAAATGTATACGAACACGGAAACAGGCACTGATTTAATTTTGGGGATTGTCGCTCTAAGTTGGGTTGATTATTGCCATTTTTTGTGCAAATAAAATAGCTTAAATAATGCAACAATAAGAAAGATAAAATATAATAGGTCGTCGTTTGTACATTTCTCCTGACTTTACTTGTTGGAAAATGATCGGAAAAATCTCAATGATATAAAATTTTTATGTGTTGCTGCCCTCTGTTTGTCAAAAAATTAAATGTTTGTAACGAACTTAAGCAAGTCTTTAAAAATAATTTTTGATTTTCGTTTTTTGCTTTGCATTTACTAGGATATTTTGATAATTCAGAAATTGGGACGGTTGTGTGGTCGTCTCTGTCAAGTATTTGTGTGCTTTTCTTTTTTGGGAATATTGCTTCCTTGCTTAAACAGGTGTGGTTATTGACCCCTGTTAACGCCTCTGCGAGCATCCAAGTGATAAGTAGAAATACTTGAGGGTCTTGGCTCCGCCAAGCAACCGTAAAGCCCCCATTGTCAGAGAGGAGCGTGGGAAACCATCCCTCGTCAGATGCTCTTGGAACGTTAGTGGATGCAGCCATACGGCTCTCGCTCCCAATATCAATTTGCATCAAGGAGACATGCATATCCTATTCTTATATTCATATAATGCCTACATGTAAATAAATTGTTTTATTTGTTTTACCAACAACTCATCAATGCAGTCATCAAATCTTACCAAACAGTCCACTGCCGGAAAATTAGTTTTCTTCCTGAGCCAGGCGGCTCCAACTCCCTTTAACTGATTCTAATATTTTCTAGAGATTACAGGGTTTGTTCATACCTATCTAGCATTGAAATACTATTTACATGTTAGTGTTTGAAAGTTTGTAAGTGTTTAACATTTGTTACTTGTAGTGTTAATATGCCATAACAATAATTGTGCTTCGTAAAAATGGCATGATAGATTTCAGTACCCTATTTTCGGAAATAAGCACCGCGGCGCATACAAGAAAATAAAAGGCAGAAAAATTCCCAGTGCGTGGCATATAATGGGTGTGGCGGATATAGTCTTTTTTTTTCAAGTAAAAAAATGCCGAAGTATTTAAAAATGTTGAAAATGCTGCCAATAGAGGCACGACATCGTCCTGCTGACGGCAGTTAGCACAACATAACGATTAATGTAGGAAAAGTACGTCAGTCACGTCAAAAAACATCAGTTGTTCAATATTTTTTTCTAACATAAAACAACGTTTTTCAATGTTTGTAATTTTCTATTTTGCTCCTGATTTCTATATAAATAACAATGTTGCTATATAAACGCTTTTAATTATGATTAATTGGTAAATGATGTAATGATGAGTAAAAATGACTTTTTAAATCAAGTTGGTGAAAAAATATACTTTGACATATGTTTCAAGAACCTTATTTGTTATTGTTCGATATTCGAACGTCGGCCTATGTCTTTTCTACGTCAATCAATATTTTTGTGATATTTGGGCCAGAGAGATATGCATTGGCAAGGCATTGAGGACGAGAGTTCGAGTCCCTCGCTCTGGATAGCCAACAAATGTCTCCTCCCAAGGTAAAAATTATATTTACAGTAAAGTATAAATAATTTCCATTAAAAATATTTCTTTCATTTGCATTCAATATTCCAGCTTTTTTTACTACTAATTGTGCTTTAAAGTTGTTTAATGCTGGGTTCGGCGCTTATGGCAGGTGCGGCTCTGATATCGGGTGCGGCGCATACATTAAAAAAATTTCCTCGAGAATATATTTCAATGCAGCGCTTATTCCCGAAAATACGGTAATCTAAAAATGGGGGATGGACTTTTAATGAAGTAGAAGGAGGGACGAGTAACCCAACATCTACCCACACTTCTAGCACTGTGTATCAGGAATGTTTCTCAGACTTTTATTTTCTATACAAAAATTCTTTGGAGCATACATGATAGAAAATTTCGAACAAAATATTTCAGAAAAATGTTTTTCACAACTTACATAAGCTATATCATTATCAAGTTTCTGTCGAATATCAAGACCAGGATCTAAATGAATTCTCGCTCTAGATATAATATCTACTCGGTCAACAGTGGCATAATCCTGAAACAAAAATGAGAAGAGTTAAATATCTTGTCAGAAGAAAAAAATCAAAGTGAGCAAATAAAATAAAACAATATTAAAAATGGTAAATTAAAGTCTTTTGCAAATTATATGTATACACAATACAGGGGAAGCACTAATGATGAACAAGATTTTAAAAACTCATAGTTTCGAAACTACTGCACATATTGCAATAAGTGATACATGAATTTAAAGAGAAATACAACAACCTTTTTTTCCCCAAAAAATGTTCAGTTACACATGTGTGCAATGTGTGAGAACATTGAGCAAAATGTTCACTTTCAAACACTCAAAGATGCAGCCTTTTGTTACAAAATCATCTATTTGGAATCTAATCTTAAATTCAGTCCGTTCCACATTTTAGAGTATCACACTGTCAATTGTTTGTGATACAGCACAAATGCGTCCTTGAAGTTTTTATAGTGTTTTCAGCACTGGGAGTTGATAAAGTCTTTGAGGTAGAGATGGGAAATGTCGTTCTTTTGAATGATTCATCAGGGGATCATTCATATTTTTGATCCATAGAACAAACTCATTCATTTAAACCACTTCATTCATTTAAAACTTTCTTACAGGTGGTATCTCAACAAGACTTACATATACATTGTAAATGTTTCATTGGTTTTGTTACATTTTTTAAGGAAAACTGATCTACCACTTAGAAAATATACAAAAAAAAAAAAAAAAAAAATTATTTAGGTTTAGATGTACGCAGCAATTATAGTTCGTTTTGTAATTTCATCATACTTGTGTGTTCATTTCTCAGTAACCAAGTGGTAAGACAAGTTATTCCAAAAGTCCCAGGTTTGATTCTGACATGGAACAAAGCAAAGTATTTAAATTTTTCAAAATAAAGAAATAAAATTGACATGACGTCAAAGAATTTCCAAAATTCATCTTAAAAAAATTAATAAACAAAAAATTAATTTGAATATGTAAAATGAAAGTAATATCATAAGATATCTTTTGATCAAATGAAAATAATTAAATTGAGAAACTAAATGTGAGAAAGAGAACTATATGAAATAATATCATTGTGGCCATCCATTTTTTAGGAGATCGTACTGCGCTGTTCATGTTTAAGAGTGTTTTTTTTTTTTTTTTTTTTTGAACCGTCCGTTTATGAACGACACATCCCCACTTTGACGTAACTCCATAAAAGAAATTACATGGTGTATGGAGTGATTACAAATTAGACGTTTGATGAGTAACAGAAGGCTCACTTATCAAACTTTTTTAACTGAAAAAACTTGATATACATTCATGCATCAATTATTGTAACATGTGCAGTAGTTTCAAAAGTACAATTTATTAAAATCAGTTCCACCATTTATGATTACCCTATATGTCTATTTACTAGCAGAGCCGCTCTAGCAGTTTGGCAGCCTCAAATAAATAAATAAATAAATAAATAAATAAATAAATAATATATATATATAAAATACTGCCTCTCCCTACAATTAAAATATCATAAGAACAGGCCGAGGACTGCTGATGGCCTTTGAAAAAAGTGAGAAAGGTGACAAATTTGAAAACAAAGGTGACTAAAAGGTGACAAAAAAGTAACTAAAAGGTGACCAAAAGCAATTTGTTAAGAACTCAAAAAACAGAAAAGGACTATCCCTTTTTACTGACTTTTGCCAAAATAGCCTATATATTTCTTGTAAAGATTTCTTTACAATTTTGGAAATGAATATTATAGGGCTAGAAGTAGTAAAATAAAAATTTTAAGACATTTTCAAAAAACTTTCAGTGTAAAGTAAGCTTATTATATATATATATATATATATATATATATATATATATATATATAAATTATGTTATTCAATCACATTTTTAGTATTGTTTTTTTCTCTTTTTTTTAGCTTGTTGAAAAATTATCAGCATTATTTCTTTTTTCTTAGTAAATACAAAGCATAAATATTAAATCGAAAGTCTTGACAGTAGAGAATAACTGAGAAAACCAATTTGAAAAATCAGACTTTAACAAAATGATAATTGTACTTACAATGCAAAAATAAAATGATGAAAATATCATTTCATATGCCTGAAAATGCTCATGATTTTTTCTTTCTTGTTTTATTTATTTTTTATTTTTTTAGCAAGCTCTGAAAATATTCCATGACATATCCATGGGAGGTAAAAAATGTAGTGTTAAATCAAGTTATTAATAATTACAAATACAAAAGTGACGACCAGCAACAGGCTCTGGGCCCAGCTAGACTGGTCCTAGTCAATTTGCAATCCCCAACTTATCAGGCTTAGGAATGAAAAATAATGCCGAATAAGCAGGAATGCTGTCATGGTCTCTTCTGATTTGATCAAAATAGGGGTGATAAAGATAACGATGTGAGGGTACTTTTGTTTGTTTTTTTTTCAACTGGGACTCATTTGTTAGATGCGTTGGTTGGCTGTTTTTTTTTTCTTTTAAGTTCTTTTTCTTTTAAACAAAAATTTATTCCTTATTGAATCTAGGAAAATAATATCGCATTTATCAAAAATACTGTCGTAGTGCATTTTGTTCCAAATAGGTTTACAGCAGTTTTTTTGTTCCAATTCAATAAATAAATAAACACTAACCGCCACTTATAAAATCTTTGGATTATAAAATCAGCAGCTTTTTGAAATGAATGTGGAAGAACCAAATCATTACATTAACAAACCATGTTAAAACCGTACTTTAATAAAATCAATCTCGCCGTTACATAAAATAAAGCTTTTGGCTAGCATTTGCTTTTAAAAGCTTTATTTTTACTGGAACTAGCCATATAAAGCATTGAAACCTAAAAAGAAAAAAATTCGGAGATTCTCCGAGATGCACCAAAAAAAGGAAATGTAAAGAAATGTTTACACAGACCAAGTTCACTTCGTACTTGCGCAGCAAAAATAAAACCCAAACTAATCATTTCTGTGCAAACACAAAGTGACACTATAAATACAAACCAAAACTTTTCACTATTCTGTGCTCAAAAAAGACAGCTCAAAGAACACATCGAGGCACGCCTCTTTAACCCATCTTCCCTTTTTCAAATCGAACCACTTGTGGCTGCTTAGTCGCGACTTTCAAAGTCAGTAAAAGTAAAACAAGCAAGTAACGCGCCTGGCTAGAGATGAGCGTGAGATTCCGTGAGATTCAGAGACTTCAGATGATGTCATTTGATAAACACCCGAAGACAACTTGCATTCGATGACCACTCACTCAACAAAGTGTGCAGAAACAAATTGCACAGCTGAACTTTATGGCCAGAAACACGATAGGAACCAAAATGGCGTTTAGACGAGACTTGGGGAAAATGACTGATGGTCGAAGTCATTTTCCCCAAGTCTAGGTCTCCCCAAGTCTTTCTATCCCCCAAGAAGGGGGATAGAAAGACTGGTTCTGCTCATAGGGTGCAATTGCAAGCAATAAAAAAAACAACAAGGTGGGGGGGGGGGCATATTTAATGCTACTTTTTAAATTAATTTCACTGTTAACATTCAGATACTTTTCAAGGATTTAATTATTTAAAAAAAAATCATAAGACATTTCAAGAAAGGTGAGAAAGGTGACAAAAGTTGCAAAAGGTGACTAAAAGTAACCAAATTTTGAAAAGGTGACTAAAGGTGAGAAAGGTGACTGACTCCTCGGCCTGTAAGAAGTAATTTCTTTATCAATGTGAGCAAAAAATCTTCCAAAATAATGAAAAAAAAAGTGACAAAAAAAAAAAAAAAAAAAAAAAAAAAAAAAAAAAAAACCCTCAATTTTTTTCCTATTTTTCAAAACAACCCGATAGCCATGAAATACTCTTTTTAACAACAAAAATGCATTTACGTTTTAGAAGAAATTTTTTTTTCCATTGACCGAGCTTTATTACAAAATTTATGAAGGTATAACAGCCAAAATTTGAAACAGATAATTCTAGTCACATTTCAAATGTTAATAATGCTTTCCAATATGTTATAAATTAAGTAACAGATTATTTTTTTAAGGAAGTAATTTAAGCACTTGGAATTAACTAAGATACAAACCTCAACAAAAGTTTTACTCCATACACGAGCTCTGATACTGATGAGGGCATTTTTGTGAGGTTGCAAATCTCGGAAGAAACATTTGAAGAAATGACACTTTGCAGTTCCTTCATCACAATCCTGCGTAGAAAAAGCAAGGAAGGAAAAATTATTAATTAAAAATATCAAACTCATATTTTAAAATGTTCTCAAATGTTAAAACTTATGCTTCTTTTGATTGAAAACACAAGCAATCAATTAAAAGAAAATAGTATTAGTCAATACCATAAAACAAAGGACTCAAAATCTTTTAAATCAAATATGTTTTAGTTCTAGATTTTTTTTCTAAGAACTTTGAAAAAGAAAGGAAAAAAAAAAGTTAAATTAACATTGAGATCATCTTTAAATAATATGCCTAAAGAATAGTTATTACTCAACTTCTTAAGGTTTAATATATATTTTATTCTTTGGTTTTCAAAAACATTTTACACACAAATGCTAAAAAAGACAAAATATGCAGCCACATACTGTCCGTTCATCACGAGACCCCCTCCCCCCGGAAATGTCTGCGTCTGTCTACTGCTATAGCAACAAGAAGCGTCTTATTTTTCCAAGGGAAGCTTAAGGTTGTAAAAACTCGTACGACTGCACAAAGGTGAGAAGACGAGTGGCAAAATGGTGCCAAAAAGCCTTCCTGCTAACCCTTGCAGAAAATGAACGAAGACCGTTTCGATGGCAGTAGACGGACTCAGACTTGACAGTGGGAACTTTTCTTTTGAAGGACAGACAGTAACATACATTTTTTAAATAGGGTTAAAAGAAAAAGCTTTTAAGGGTGCGGAAACTTGATACTTGATTAAGCAATATCATATGTACACAATGCATTACGTTCGAGATGCTTTTGTACTTAAAATTTTAAAACCTCAAATTATTTCATCCATATACAAAGCAGAAATATTTAAATGCATAAGCAAACAAATAATCAGATATGAAGTTATTTTTCATACCATAGTAGCAATATTAAGAGTCCTTGGGTCAATGCGGATTTCTTCTGGAGCTTGTCTTTTTTCTCGAATTTCTGTTTCTTTAACTTCATGATCAGTTTCTCGAATGAATTGATCTTCTTCTCTTTTAACCTGCATAAAACAAAATACCATGGAACAAATTTAGACCCACAGTTGTTCATAATTATTACTATTTCTGATTTCAATTATTTTTCTATATTTCATATCAAGTATGTAAGATTTGAAATTTTCCTAAGCTTTGCATTTGATCAAACACAGGTCGGAAATCAAGATTAAAAGAAAAAACAAAATAAAATTATGATTTTTACAATTTAATACAAGTTAATTAAAAGCTAAATAGCTTAATGGTTGGTTAATGATATTTAAGAATTAGGCCTTAATTTAAAAAGTCTATAAAAATATAAGAAAGGGAGGTTCCACTGTATGTTATATAAAAATATAACATACACTCGAACCCCAATTTTACATTGTCCGTTTCCTACGTTGCCCTGCTTTGGAAGTAATTTTCTGTTGTCCATAAAAATTTCTATGGCAGTAATGTTAAATATTTTGGAAATTTTTTAGAAAATCTGCTTAATGCATTTTTCCTAAAACAGATTAAATCAAATTTCTGCTACAAGACTCATATAAACACTTCTGTGTCTTTATTTTCAAGATAAATTTGTGTTTTAGCTATTTGAAGCTGTTCTAGCATTATTTCTGTTTCGTCTTAATGTTTTTATTGTCAAAGCATAAAACTTTGAATTAACTTTTATTTGCGTATGCAAACCAAAAAACAAATTTTCAAAAAATTGATAGCACAAAACATACTATGAATAAAATTGTATATAAAAACAGAAGGCAAGTAAAGACTAGATTTTTTCCTTTGGCAAAATGTCAAATTTAAACAAAAAGCTCAAATCTTTGTTTCTACTCCAGATTTAAGTTTGTCTGCTTATTGCGATATTTGTCACAAGTTTGACAAAATACGTAAAACCGGGGTTCCAAAAAATTAAATGATATAAAAATACAATCCTGCGCATAAAAAATGATAATGTTTCAGCAAACATTCAAAAAATCTACTTGCATTAAATTAACCTACAATTACCTAAAATGTAAACTAAGAAAAAAAAAATGCAAGAAAATATATATTCACCTGTATACGTAAAGGATTTACTATATCTGGATCAACAGCACAATAACCATTTCCTTGTACCTAAATTCAAGAACAAATAAAACTTGTCTTCAACCAACAGATTAAAATATACATTGCATACTGAATCTAAGCAGAAATTTTTTTTCAGAACTACCAAGCTCAATTTATCTTGTTTATACTAAATATTAGCAGAAAATGCTAGTTGGCACATATTATTTGATTGATTCTAAAAGAATAAAATTTCATGTTTTCTTTTGAATATCTTATTAAGGAATGTAATTTAGATTTACTGACAATGTCAATATTATCCTTAACCCTTAAGTAGTCGTATTAGTCTTTTCCCGCCCGTTGTTTTACATTTTGCTCTATTCCATCCTCCCTTTTGTTGATAATTGGGCCCATCTGTGTAGCTGATCTTTAATAGCCCCCAACCCTCATACAGAATTCTGAAAATTTCTTTCAGTATTTCAAGGTTGCATAGCATTCGGAAATGTATGTTGGTCATTTAGACCAATAGCATGACAACCTAGTCAGGTTCCTGATAGTAACTTTCTTTCAGCCTATGTTGTAAATATTGTTCTTCATTACATACTTATGTATAATAAATGTTATCTATTCTATTAGCTGAAGCAAACCCTAAAAGAAACTACTCAAAATTTATTTTCAACTAATAGATCGCTAGGGCGGGGAAAAGACCGAAACACAAGCACTAACGTAATACAAAGAGATGTGACTACACCCCGGTTGAAAAAGAAGCAATTGTACTAACATTTGAAAAATTTCTTTTTGGGCTTATATGCTAATCATTTCTTTTAAGACCATAAAATAAATGATGAGATGGATAATACTGAGTTTTTTACTGAGTTTCGTCAATACTTAAAGCTAATCATTAATCCACATGCAGATGGGATGATTACTTTCAAGATTCTTAGAATGTATTGATTCATTCAAGTTGATTTTTCTCCAAAATTAAATTATTTTGCAAAATCTCATCTCAATTTTAAAATGTAACGAGAAAAATGAAAGTTGTCCCTGGAGGAACAGCCTCATAATGAGAGTGATCTCAAAAAAAAAAAAGTGAAAATAAAGGTAAAAAAAAATATTAATTTGAATTCTGAAATTTTGAATTCAAATTATGTTTTTTGCATTCACGAATTGTGACACGACTCTACTCATTGAAGTTCGTGTTACTAGATACCGCTCCTGTCAACTCAAACCTGCCACTCCTCCTGAGCGGTTAACGTGTGTATAGTGGTGTGTGTAGGCGCGAATGCGTGCACAAGTATGCTTGTGTGTGTGTGTAGTCCTGTGTGTATGCACGTAGGCATGTGTGTGAGTTTGTGTGTGAGTGTGCATGTGCGTGCATGTGTGTAGGACATGGGCACCACCGACCAGGAGCAGCAAATTCCCGGGGACAGTGCTCGGGACCAGAGGCCGGTGGGCGGTGGTGCTGCAGAGGCTCCTGGTTCAAACTGAAAAAGGAACCAAGCGCCAAGGACCTCAAGTTAGAACAATACGCAATCGTGATTGCTCAATAAGTATTAATTTATGTTTTGCTGAGTTCCCCTTCGTGTGCTCAATGGGCATGCCTTTAAGAACAATGCATATAAAGTAATTCAAGAAAATTCATTAATACCTGAAATGGATAACTCCATTATAATTGAACAAAATTGTACACATATTTAAAAATAATATCATAAGATCATACATAAAATGTTACTTAACCTCAAATTAATAAAATAAAACAAAAGTTAAATTTTAAAAATATAGTTTAAATTTTTAATGTCTCTTTTAAAACACTAATCCCTTGTGCATTTTACCCTCTTACGACAAGAATGCAATGTTATATACACCTCCTCCTCCTACTATTAAGCTAAGATTTAGGGGGCGGGGGAGGGCACCATTTCAAATCTCTAATTTTGCATTTGTAATAACTAAAAAATACCACAACAATGTAAGAGAAATTACATTCTGACTCAATGCTGTTAATCATAATTTGTCATCATTATTAACAGTGCAGACAAATCAATGAGTAATCATAAAAATAATGAAAAAAAAAAGTAATAAATCCCCAATCGAGACTCTCACCTAATTTAAAAGCTTATGTTTCAAAAAGAAAAAAAAGATCAAAGTTAAGATGACATAAAACTGCTGTGAACAATGAACTATCAACAATTACAATAACTAATCAGAGAAATTTTTCTTACTTTTGGTGTTTCCATCATGTACAACAACCACTTGCCAGTTTTAGTGAATGTTTCAGTCTGATAAGGCCATTTTATGTGTACCTCCACATGTTTTGCTTTCCATGGCCCGTAATTAATAAGCTGAAAAGAAAAGTATAAATTAATTGCTAAAATTAATCTTCCATTTACAACATACACTGAACTTCTGATTGCTCATGCAAATTAATGCTCTAATTTAAAAGATAAGAGCACAAAAAAAGCAAAAAAGTTGAAAATAGAAACTAGAAAATTTCAAACATGCTTATTTTTATCCATAAAAAACATGTTTTATCCAGTGTTTCTCCAAAAATAAATAACAGCCAATAATATAATAACTAAAAAAAAACTGAAGGAAAAAAATATATAAGTAAAATAAAAATTACTAAGCCATTTTAAGGAAGCATATGGTAAAATATCTTTCAACTTTCACCATGAAATAGTTACGGAATACAAAATAATTGAAATCTCAAACATGGTATGACATTTTCAAGGAAGACACTGGTCGATTGTTGATTTGTTTCAAAAATATAAGTTTAGATGTCTGTTAGACATTATGAATCTCAATTAAAGTGTGTGCGATCATTGTCAACAAAGCAACAAAGACATTTAAATTATTCAAAGGCTAAAAATAAATTAAAAAGCAGAATTTTACTTGAAAATGTGGATATAGTTTCCTAAAAAATCAAAAAGCGGAAACCTGCCAAAACGGGAGAAATTCTTATACTTATGTGAGTTATACAGAAAATTGAAAAAAAAAAAAAAAAAACACATATAAAGCAATGGCCTAATGAACCAAAAAAAAAAATTAAATACTGTTTTTGCCATGCCATGCTCTGTGGATGTAAGAGTTGAGCTAGGGACCATGGGTAGCCATATGCAAAAATTAAAAGGGGGGTTTGGCTTAGATACTTTCCTCATGGTTTAGCAGGCTATTTTCCCCATGGAAACTGATTTCAGTACAGATTAGAGTTATTAAAGCTTGACATTTTTAATAACTTATTAATTAATGGCTGGAGAAGAAATGTTTTTACATTTTTGCAAAGAAAAAAGTACTAAAAGCAAGGAAGTCCTAATTTCTAGGGGGGGGGAGAATGAGCCCCCACTTGCCCCCCTATATGGACGTCCATGCTAGGGATTGTCTACTTTTCAGACAGAAAAAGAAATTACTACTTCTACTGTCTTTGCGAGGGACAATCCAATTCCTAATTTGAGGAACAGATGCATCTATTAATTCGAGCAGTTATGTTTTGCTTTAGAACAGTGGTGCCCAACCTTTCTTAACTTGAAAGCTTCATCTCATATTTGGATGAATCTTGAGGGTCCAAACAAAAGTGTAAACAAACAGAAAATTACAAATCAGTAATTGCTGTTATCAGTTATCATTGCTACATGCTTATTTTATTAACATCAGGGCCAGATTAAGGCATGGGCACATGAGGCACGGGCCCAGAGCACCAATTTTTGGGGGGCACCAAATCTGTAGAAAAGTTGTAATTGAAGAAACTTCAATCGCACTATAGCAAGATGTAAATAAGTCTAGAAAAAAAAATCCTCCCTAAAAATTTAATATTTTTCGCAACTCCCAAAATCACTCCAAGTTTAGTCTATATTTACACTATTAAAAGCTATAGATAATTTTGATAGTTACGGCTTACTGCGATGGGCAAAGTCTGAGGACATCCTATGTTATAATGTTTAACTATTGTATACCACTTCTACTTTTTATAATGAGAAACTGTCAAATTTAGTCTGGCTGTGTTGATATGCAAATATCACAATATATTATTGGTTCTCCATATAAGATAAGCAGGGGGGAGGGGCATCAAATAAATTTTGTGCCCAGTGTCTTCAAAAATCGTAGTCGGGGCTCTGAAAACAAACTTTTCAGGGCCCCGACTTTGACATGAAACTTTTTGGGTCGGAACACAAAAAGTTTCAAGTGCTTTTAGGAGACTGACTATTTGGTTCCAAACTTGCAACAGTCATACAGTCATTCTTACTACCGAATGAAGATAATTCAGTGTTATGGAAGTTTCCAGAACATAGTGTTCAATTTGTAGCATTGAACATAACAGCGGGTCAAAGCTTCGTGTACCCCATATAGCATTTATGCTATAGGTTAGGCACCACTGCTTTAAATGCATAGAAAATCTGGTAACTCGGCTGATTTTCAAACTGTACAGATAATTTGCAAAGGGGATAGTCCCTACATGGATAGTCAAGAGCTTAATGTACTTCCAAACTTTTCAGAGAAAGGAAGTATTTAACATGAACGCAAAGAGAAATGAGATAATTATTTGTACCTCATAAGTATGTATGATGAGACTTCCAATATCCTCTCCAGTTTTCATGTCCTCTTCCTCAACAATGTTTTCTCCATAAACAACTTGCTCTGGATTTGAAACTCTAAGTTTCAATAAATTAATCAAATGAAAAAAAAAAAAAAAAGAATTTATAAGCAACAAATTTAATGGTAAATATTCAATTAAAAACATCATAAATTACTTCTTGTTCAAAAAAGATCAAACATATTCAATAAATCAATTTTGTAAACAGTGATTTATTTTAAACTATTTTTTTAAAAAAAGCCTCACCTTCTCTATTTATAGTATCTGAATATAATAAATCAAATAAAAATTTAAACACTATAAAAATAAACATAAAAGTCACTCAGTTTTATGAAAATGCTACATACCATTTTTAAGAAAAGTTATATAAGCTAACATACCCCCTGAGTTCTAATTCAGCAACTCGAACAACATCTGCTTTCAGAACAAGGTCTTCTTCAGGAGAAACTTCAATACTTGTCCTTAATCAAAAAATGAACTACAGTTAAACACAAGTATTGATTGAAAGTTTTTTAAAATGCATCATGTAATAAACGTGTATAAATATGTTACTGTGAAAAACGTAATACGGTAAATACAGATGTTAGCTGGTGAATATCAGCATTCACATACATAAAACATCCGGAAAAGACTAAATACATCCGGTGAACGGTCGGAGAAAAAGTCTATGTTCTCCTACTTACGTCTTTCACACTACACTGCACATATACTCAGGGCTTACAGTAGGGTAACTCAGTAGTAGTACTCAGGGGTATACTCAGGGCTTACAGTAGCTCAGCTCCAGCACTTGTTTCAACTAATTTTTAGAAATTAAAGCTTTAATTTAATATCAGCTTAATTTATTAACGTGGTTAAAGTTTTAGAATTCAAAGAAATTAATTTTTAGAAATAGCAAGCTGTGGAGCTCATCTGTATTGAGCTACAGAGCTCATCAGGATATAGCTTCTGAAACTGATAAGCAGTAGCCATTTTGTACCCAAAGAGAAATAGTTACATCTGTCATGTAAATTGCAACATAACTGAGATCTTCTTTCTACCATCCAACAGTTTTCTGTCAGTGAGAATAAGGAATGGCACTATTAAGCATAACCCTAACAGCTGTTATTTCTAGTACTAATGCTTTTGGTTCTTTTTTGTGTTCCAGTATTTTAGAATTTCAGATATAGTGGAACTCTGATTTTATGTTTTCTGTCAAACCAGTGATAAAAAACGGTCCAAGAGGGAAAATGTAAAATCGGGGTCGTGTTAGATACAACTTGAAGTAATTGATTTCTCAATACCAACTATGGAAGCACTTTTTACAAAACTTAAAAAGCTTTTTTTCTATTTATACTCACGTGTTAGCTTTCAATATGAACTTCAGCCTCTTTTCATCGTCAGAAATATTTCTTGGGCTGAAGCGAATCTGAAACTCCACCTAAAATAGTAGTTTCTCAATAAATATGACTTTATGAAAACATGACTTAAATTGCGCAAGTTGAAAATAATGAAAAGAAATTGAGTAGAGTATTATTACACAAAACCTGATTTTTTCTAGAATCAGCATAAAATATATAATAAATAGCAAGAAATTTATGTAAAGATACTTTGAATATTTTGAGGGTATATAAAACGATAGGCTCTAATAACGAAGTGGCCTAATATAAACAGCACAGTATTTAAATTTTAGATTTTTAATGAAATAAGTTATCTGCACTGCAATGCTTTATATTTTATTTATACATTACCTATGGTATAAATAACATAAAATATCTCTAGTATTTAAATGTTTAAAAATAAGCAATGCAATTAATTTCGAAAACAAAACTGGACAAAATATTATAAATAGACAAACTAACAAAATACTCTGCCTGCGATCAACTAGCCTGATCTTAGCAAATTTATTAACTTTGTAAGAAGATAAAATGCACTCGAAAAATTATTTACTCTCAGTAGAAAATTTGCCATGTTGCAATTGCGAGGGGCCCCCAAGACCCTAGGGGCCTTGAAGGGAATATAAGAATACACTTTTTTGTTTTGTGATAGACAAAAGGGCCCCCGAATGCATTGGGACAGGTCCCCAAATATTTAAATTTACTACTGATTACCCTATTTCATGCAACAGCTGTAGCCAGAAGACTATTTAAAAAGCCTACTGCCCTTTTGAAGAAATTATTTTTCCTGATTTCCAGATTAATATGCATTTCAACAGCTTAAAACAATAAACTCTGGTTTTGCTCTCTGTGTGAAAATTTACTCCAACATTTTTTTTTCATTTTGATAAATTTAAACAACAGAATCATAACCCATGTGCAGTTGTGTGGGGAGAAGGGCACAGGCATCCCTCTATTTTTCATTTTTACCCTAGCTTCCCCATTTAAAAAATTTTTTAACACAAGCATTCCCCTACCTACGATTTTATTCTCATATACTTTTATTTGTAAACGTCCCCCTCCTTCTTTCTTTTTCCAGACCGCAAACTAATACCCTGGTGACTCTCCTTTGCTTGATTTTATACATGTCAAAGCTCAAGTATGAAATCAAAGTCTAAATAAAAAAGATCACTAACTAACTATCAATTATTTAATAATGAAGCAGAGTTAGAAGTATTCTAAATAGTTCAACTGCTAAATCTACATCACAGTTTCTTTGATGTTTGTTATTCTGAATTGTTGATTAAATTTGAAGTCAAGATTTGTTAATACATTCAGAATAACAACTGCATCTGCTTTGTTGGTGATGGACTAGTAAAATCAACGCACACATGTTCATTTCCAAGACCAAAAAAGAAGCACATTGCATTCTCTAACATTGAATGACTCATCTACTTTAACTGTCCACTAAGAAACTGAATTTAAATCTCCTCGAAGGTACTTCAGATTTCTTTGTGAAACCCCACTATTTTACTGTATGTTATTATATTTTTTTGAGGGGGGGGGGAAGGAGGTTAAAATTATTTTAGCAGTCTAACAAAATCATATGTAAACTCGCTTTTTCTGCAACAAAGATTTGAAGCATTATTGTAGTACAAAATTTGTTATTACGATACAACAAAAACAGATCAGCTCCCATTTAAAGTAGATTTAATATTACTGACAGCAAAAGTTAATAAATAAAACAAAAAGGGAATGAAATAAGTAAAAATAGATATCCAAATAAATACATAAGTAAAACAAATAATGCTACAATAATAACATTATTAAGTATTTTCAAGACTAGTAACCAAAAAATATATACTTACCTCACCTAGATTCATAGGATTTCCGATTTCACACTTTAAGACAGTATTGTTGAAAGGCACACATTCAACTTGATCTCCTTTCTGAAATAGAATATTAAGTCCTTTGAAAAACACAAAAAGACATATCGGTTGTACTCGAAAAAACATGATATTAAAAAAACACATACTGTACAAAACAAAAACCTTTTTTAATCAGTCAGCATTGGCCACCTAAAGGGTGGCTAGATGGGGGATAGTTTCAGGGTCATGCAGAAATAATGTCATGAAGACATCCCTCCAAAGCCAAAGGCGAGAAAGGAGAGCGACGGAATCCTCTTCACGAACACAGAGCAACCCCAAACCTGGAGAGGTCGGGAGAGGAGAGAAGGTCAGGAGTAGGGTAACCACCGTTGGAGAAGTGGTTAGCGAACTGGCGCTGGTTGGCAGCAGGGAGTGAGTTTATCTGGAAATCTTCTTGTATCTATTATTCTTGAGCGATGTAATTAGCATAAGGCAATGTACGAAATAAATTAAAGAATTCCTTGTGCAAGTTAACCATGTTTGGTTCTTGACCATCGTTATGTCCCAACATATCCGAGCATTGGTTCAGTAAAATAAAAGCTACAAGAGCTCCAATAGTGTACAAAATACACCATTGCAAGCAATTAGATGTTAAAAGCATCAACTATGAAAAAGCTTTAAATTTTAAATAGAAAGTTTGGTATTTTTGCAGTATATAGTCTACCTCAAACCCTCTTTTTAGACAATTTGAATATGTTGTAATATGTTTAAATGATTACATTAACTCCTTGAGGACTGGCACACAGAAAAGAAAATGCAGCTACACAGAATCGAACGCTTCAAAATGGAACATCGCTAACAGACCAAGCATTTTCATTAATAAAGTCTAACTTTACAAAAAAAAAAAAAAAAAAATCAGCATTTTAACATGATGAATCCAATATTTCAGTTCTGCAAATAATGCACTAATAATTTACATCTATTAATATAAAGAATATGATATCAATATTAGTGAGTGAGAAAACCAAAACACTAAAATTTTAACTATGCACTTGAAAATAAATATTACACACATAAGAACAAAGTTACATATACATGTGTATGGATTTTTTTACAGGAAATAAAGCTATATTAATCTGTATATGTAGTAATTTAAATTTTTATTAAAAAATTGAGCCAGTGAATTTAAACTAAAGATAATTTCACACAAGTCTCAAAACTTCTTTACAACAAACTTGGAAACATTACCTCCTCATTCCCTGCACTTTCCATCTTATTGCTGTCGTTCGAACTTTCCAAATAAAAATAAATAAAAAAGGATAAAATAGGAGAGGGAACAAAATAATATCAAGAAATGCAACGAACCTTTGAATCACACATGCATTTTTATTGAGCTGTGAATCAAAATCTTATGGAAAAAAAACTTTACCTTACACTTTCATTCATACATGTCATACAGTACTTGCTGTGTGTTTATATTAATAAATCTATTCGATCTATGAGTGAAAAACATGTCTGTATATGAAGGATAAACACCATATAAATCAAATGCTGTGGAGTCATAGTCATTTAAAGCTATCTCTCGCCTCTAGTAGCATTAAGAAATTCAAATAAATAGTTCCAGATCTGGAGACAACCACCAAACTGGGACCTCAGAATCAATCAGAGCCCATAATATGGAAGGGGCTCTGGGCACATCTTTGTATTGTGTATTTGGAACCTTGGTCACAAACGGGTTAACGACTGTTTAGAGCAAAAAGTTCTCCCAAGAAAAATTCTGGCAAGGCTAGTAATTCCATCTAAAAATCCATGCATGGAACACAGAATCAGTTTGAATGCCAAACCATACAGAGTCCATTTGGTTGCAAGAAAACAATTGGGTAGGTATTTCATGTACAACACATTTGTAAACAAGATGATGTGTGCCTCACATGACTTCCTTTTACTCCAATTTAATGTCATTTTCCCATTATTGGTAATTTTAATGTAATTCAATAGTTTACTCTCTAAATATCACCAACAGTGGCTAAATTGAAATCAGATTTTAAAAAAAAGAAAGAAAAACGCCAAATTTGTGGCCAAGTTGGCAACAAAACTTGGCGACCAAAAGACTGGCGCCAAGTGTTCACCAAATTGTAACAATACTTGAGTTTACATCGAAATTAACAATGATTTCCCCCCAAAAAGGGGCAAAAGACCCCCTAAAAACACCTGCATGCAATCAAAAGGGGAGGTGCCCAACTAGACCCCACTAGAAGCCTACGTACCAAGTTTCAACTTTCTAGGACATACCGTTCTTGAGTTATGCGACATACATCCGCATATCCGCAGACACATACGTACATACAAACATCACGAGAAAAAGTTGTAACTAACTCGGGAATCGTCAAAATGGATATTTTGCGTGTCTATATGTTCTTAGGCACTTATCCACGTGTAGTCGAGTTGAAAATAAAAAACTCAACATTCATTCGGGGGTGAGCAAAATGGAAATTAAGATCGATTTTTGAGTGAAATATTTTTTGCAAATACAATACTTCCTTTTTTGTAAAAGGAAGTAAAAAAGGAGTTAGGACCCTTCGTTATAACATTTCAATTCATTGTTGCAACTAAAAAATCAAACTCAATAAATAAATAAAAAAAGAATGGTTTGAAAACATACCACCACTTTTCGACCAATATAGCTGAGTGCAGATGAGTGAGTCACATATAAAGCAGTATCATAGGCAGGTTCTTTATGATTATGCAAGATAATGGACAGATTAACTGACTGCATTCCCAAATAAAGAACAGGGACACCTGATTCTTGCCTGAAAAATTTTAAACATAAAAATCAGCACACCCCAATAAATATAATTTGCACTTTCAAAGAACAAAAGACAATGCTTACTTTTTGATTATATTTAAATGACAATCATAAATAATGAAAATTGCATATTATTTCTTAATAATACTATTTTTTTTTCTTTTACTGACTTAAAGCAGCGCTCTATTTATCTGTACTGCTAACTTACTTATCAAGGTTCAGTTCAGCTGTTACACTCAAATCGGATTCACAGATATCATTGGACCCACAGTCTTTTAAGAATTTTGCCTGAAAGATTTATTTCACAGTGAATTTAATCATCAAATATCATCATTACATTATAACAAAATTCACATCCTCATATATATGATAGCGAATTCACTGATTGGGTAACACTCCTGACGTTATCAGCAATGAAACTCGAGCCATGGCAAGATAATTTGATAATTAATTTTGGCAATGTTTGACATGCAGGGAAATGCTTTATTTTGAAAAGGCTGAACAGGATTCGGTACCTTAACAGTTTTACTGGTAAGACTCATTTTAGGAGAATAAAGAAACGAAAAAGTGGTCTAAAATGAAAGCTATCTACTGGAGTTTAGGGTTCATCCACTGGAGTTAGGGTTACAATTTCAACTATCAAATTATCACCAAACAGGCAATTGCTTCGTTCAAATGTAGAAGCAATTTTCATTTGGCATACCTTAACGGGCAATTTTTTAGTTAATAATGTAACTAGTTTCCAAGCTAGTAATTCAGGATGCTACAGCTGACGTTAGAGGGGAAAGATCAGCTTATTAGAAACTACCACCAATCTGAAATTGATGTGCTATTGAATGAGGATTAAGATCATGATCCACTAAGAGCTTTTGCAGGCTTTGTTTTTGTGCTGTTATGCTCTGATGAAGCTTGGGACATGTCAGGGGAAACATCTGTCTACTAGACTGTAGGGATTATATATGGCTCACAAGTTCGAAAATATTGATGAAAGTGAACATTGAAAGTATGACGAGTTCAAAAGTATTATGGATGTCCATAGTGAAAGTTTCAGTTCACATTTTCAGGCCAATCTTTTCAAATTTAAAACTTAGTAGATCACAACCAACTCAATGTAAATTTAAATCACGTGTCAAATAAATATTTCCTCTGGGGGAAAAAAAACTTTTTGAATAAAAATATAACATTAAGATTTAGAGAGAGAAAAGAACATTTGGTTTTAATTTCTGTGGATTTCGACATTTTTTGAAAACTGTTCGAAAAATTAAAGCATATTATAAGGAACCTAACTCAAAAGAATATCTCATTCAAATGCAAATAATATTATATAAAAGCAATATCAGTGCAGTTACAGCAGATTTTAGAAAACAGCAAAATACTTGCAAAATAAGGTATTTTTTCTCTTACCACCTGAAAACTATCATTAGGACTTCAATTTTTGCAGATTCAGAGAAAAATGACAGACATTCTACATTTCTGAAATCTTCATGGACAAAGGTTAAGTAAACTTTGGAAATCCTCATTAAATTACATTAAAGCTTCATAGCAATGTGAAATACGTTTATAATGTTAGAAGGGGAGTTGAAAGAATAGTGGGGTTTCAAACATCATGAAAAGTGATTCCTGTGCTTTTGTAGCGGCAAGTGAGATATATTTTTATATTTTTTTTAATGAAAAACATTTAACATTAATTACAAACATTTTAAAATATGAATTTTAAAAGCGAATATTTCAGGCACATTGCAAAACAGTAAGTACCTCAAATACTTTAGATGCTTCTTGCTGATTGAGAATGGGATACAAATTTATGTCAGGTAAGCGTTCGCCTTCTTTGGACATACGAGGTTCTTTCTGCATCAAAGTATAGGTGAGCTTGAATTTTATGGGAGTTTGAATGTCTGTCTTTTCCTGGAAGCGAAAAATTAAATCATTAACTTAAATTACTAACTTATTTCCAAAGAAATATTTTGGATTTTCTTCACAAATAATTTAAAGTGACAACACTGATTAAGAAAATAGAACTAATACAATATTAAGTTTTTCTTCGTAATATAATGGGAGCCAGAAAAATAAAATACTTCTAAAAGGTATTTATCACCAAAGTCAATATCTGAACAAGAGTCAAAGTATTTAAAATTTTTTACTTTTTATTTCTAGAAAATTAAAGGAAAAGTTTAAACCCACTGTTTTTATCATAAAACTAGCAAAGTAAAAAAAAAAATCAGTTAAAAAATTACTAAATGAGCTTTCACAAAAAAGCAGTATGCAAATCTAAAGGCGGGGCTATCGAGCCATAGATGATGACAGGGGTCTGTCCAGGATATTTCACAGGGTTCGTTTTTTGTGAATAATCAATTATTTTTGTGAAAAAATCAATTATTTTTGTGAAAAATCAATTAATTTTGTGAAAAATCAAATTTTGCAAAAATTTTTTTTTGTAAAAACGAAATTTTTGAATTGTGAGGTGGCGCAAACTGCATCATTCACACTTAATGTTGAGTGTTTTCCCTCTTTTTTGTTGAGACTATCATTCTTGAGTGTGTTTCAAGTATTGGAGGGCGGCATACACTCTGGGAGATAGGCATCCCTCAAGTATCAATATTTATTTACCATTCTACATTATGTTAAATTATACTAGAAATGTTATATGTATAGTATTTAAAATAATTGTAATAAAGAAATTCAGGCAGAGGTTCAGCATTTAACTTTTTGAACCAAGACATTGTTAAAAAGCACAGAATTTCGTTTAAAACTTTTAAACTCCATGATTTTTACAAAAATAAAAAATATTTTAATTGTTTACCTCTTAACAAAGCGTACTAAACATTGAAAATTTGAAAAATCAGATTCCCATAGCGGATGCAAAGAGATCGCAATCCTCAAAGTGAAAGCCTCAAAAGTATAAAAACGGCTTGTAAAATAAATATTTCTGATAAAATTATTTAAGAATTGCACTTTAGAGTCCTATGATACACATTTCATTAATGTCTGGACCAGGGGCGTAGCTAAAGGGGGGGGGGTTTGGGGACAAACCCCCCCCCCCCCCCCGAAAAGTTAGTCTCAAAAAAAAAGAGAAAAAGAAGAGAGAAGAGAAAGAAAAAAAAAAGAAGAAAAGGGAAAAATTCCAAGCGATTATACATACATATATATATATATATATATACATATATATATATATATATATATATATATATATATATATATTATATATATACATTATATATGTATATATATATATATTATATATATATATTATATATATATATTATATATATATATATATATATATATATATATATATATATATATATAAGTAACCCCCCCCCCCCGAAAGTCGGGTCTAGCTACGCCACTGGTCTGGACACAGTTAAATCAAAATAAATAAATAAATAAATAAAAAATAAACCATCGATTCAGAATTTAATGTCTTGACTCATAAAAGAAAATGGAGTTCCTCTTTAAAAACTTAAAATAAGCGTTGTTACAAAAATAAAAAGACTTCTCATTTATTTGCATCCTAATAAAGCGAAGTTAGCCTGAAAAAAGAATAAAGTATGATTCTCATATCGAATGTAAAAAGATTGCGCTTTTCAAAATGTTGGCATCTAAAGAAAAAATCAATAAATAAAAGAGTTTATTTAAAATTAATTATCCTTTTTAGCATCGAAAAATCAAGCCCATATAACTTTCTCCCAAAATAACAGTTAAACATTGCAGCGCCAGGCCAGATGCTAAGTAGGCGATAAGTTTAAAGTTGGTAACCCTATCTAAAGCGATCACACTCATCCCCCCCCCCATCCCTACTATCCTTTGCAGTTATAAGTTCATTTCGCTATATGTTATTGTTTATTAAATCATGAGCAGGGAGAAAAGTGCTTACGACACACTTTTTCAGAGAAGTTTGCAACAACACCGCTGCATAAAACAAACAAGCAAAATTATAAACCAAACTGACTTTCAGCTATTAATTTCTTTTATAGAAACCAACAATAAGCAGTAGGCCTTAGTAGTTATTTGTCACTTGCAGGAGCATCACGAGCGAGCGAGCGCCTTTTTTTTTTTCTTTTGCAAGATTAGTAGATTTTGTATAAGTTGACACCTCTAATATAACTTTAAAAAAGGTTCCAAGCATTATGGTTGGAAATATGCTGCGTTATTTTGATTTGAGATTTGCTCTTCCAATAAACAATTTGTGAAAGATCCGTTTTTTTTTATCAGAATTTTGTGAAGGGTCCGTTTTGGTTGGTCGGGATTTTGTGAAAGGTCCGTTTTGGTTGATCAGATTTTTGTGAAGGGTCCGTTAACGGACCCAAATTTCCTCTGGCCAGACCCCTGGATGATCATGATGAAATCAAAAAGACTTGGTACTTTTCAAACACATTGGTTAAAAAAGAATTATTCTATTCATGAAGAATAGATGCACACTAAGCTTACGCTCGACGAGCTCAACTCATTGATCACGTGACAGCTAGTGACGTCCGCCAATGGAGGTGACATCATTATTTAAACCGGTGAGCTACCGTCGCTCATCGAACACAACCTAAGAGAAACTGCTTTTTTTACTAAAAATTTAAGGTAAAATACGAGGAAGAAGATTCAATTAATAAAGAAGATCTTTATAATTAAAGCCAGAAAAAAAAGTTGGATAGATAAAACAGAGAATTTTATTAAAACTGGTAAAAGTATGATTTTCAGAATTAAAAAAAAACACATTTACATTTTCAAAAACAAACAAATTTAAAATAGAATAAATGGTTTGGATAAAATACTTAGTTTACACACAATACCAGAAACCTTTTTCATGGAGCATTCAAGGACTTCTAAAGGACAAAATGAGCTTTTACAAGGACTAGTCAAGACTTTTTTGAAAGACTTCACTTTTTTTAAAATAACAAAATAATTAGTATTAATTTGGTTCCAGTTCATATAAAAGTTTCAGCAATAGACAAACCTTTTACACTACGCTTTATTTAATATTTTTTGACCATTTTTAATTCACATCAAAGGTTGTTAAAGATTCAGACATGAAAATTCAACTGTACAATACAAATTATTAACATTATTTACAATTTTAGATCAAAACTTTGCTACTGAATTACAAATAAGTCCAAAAATTACCTTCAAGTAAATAAGTTGTTTAGAACAGTGAGGCTCGTACAGGGACACTCCCCTGACCAACAATTCCTTTTCAACAATGTTAGGTGTTTCTGAGTCTAATGAAGATTGAAACTTGACACGATAATACTTTTTTCCTGTGAAAGTTTCAGCTTCAATCCTATACCTTATTTTGATGAATGTTCCATGAGACAAAACAGATGAATTGAATTGAAAGCAAGCTTCAAAAGAAAAACTGAAAATGGTGCATGTAAGAAAATAATTGTAATAGTAAAACACATCATACAAATATAATTAGAAATTCATAAAACAAAACAAAATTTAAAGTATGGATCACATATGAGGCAGTGAGAAGCTAAGGGATGTAAGTGGACAATTCAAAGTTTTGAGTAAAGGGCCATTCCACGAAAAAGTCAACCCTTTGTCCCGCATGTGACAGTTCATATATTTCATTAAAAAGTAGTAATTTTGAAAGGTAATAATGAAAGTTTTTGCTTAAAAATCAACACATAAGTTTCAGTTAGTTACCGCACTATAGCAAGGGCTCAGGCAGAAATACATGAAATACACCACCAGCTCAGTCAATTCCAGCCAAGGACTGCAGTTTCGTGCTTATTAGCACTCATCAGAGCGGCATAGGAGTGACTGAGCTGGAGGTGGAAAACCTCTTAAGAGGTTTTCCTCTTAAGACCTCTTAAGAGGTTTTCCACTTCCAAGAAAACCATATAACACATAAACTTGTTAAAGAGAAAAAAAATGTTCATTAATATTATAAAGTATTATTTTTAAAGAAATATATGTGGCGTTAAGTGCAGAACAAAATGATGGTTTTCCATGGAATGGCCCTAAATCGTGTTTAAAGTTTAGATTCTAGTAGGCTTTCATTAGAAGAGAATTCTAAATTATGTTGCACTGAAGCACTTACTAGGGCTACTAGTACTATTTCTTGCCCCAAAGCAGAGGCGAGGTTCACCTACCATGTGTACTGGTTATCTCCAAATTTTTAATTTTGGCACTTACATCCCTTTGCTTCTTACTGCCTCATATATTATTCAGTAATAAAATAAATCTCAGAATTTATATGTATACTAGCTGTCAGAGTAGTTAGATAAGCCTCACTCATTAGCCACCTTATGTAACCAGTCTACAGTGGGTTAATGTAGACCCCTTCTCTCCATCTATGGTGGTACATTATTTAATTAACAGTTCATTAATTTTCAGCACGCCGCACATCTAGAAACATTCCATTCCCAGTTCACTGCGTGTCTCCAACTTAACCATTCACTCACTTCCGATTTCAGCAGCAAAAAAAAAAAAGAAATTATAAGTTGTAGGAAAAGAGGTCCTAATTTTGCAGCAGCGAGAGCAACATGCCCTTGAGAAAGATGTTCTAAGGGAAGGAATGGCTCAGCTACCAGCTTGCTTTACTCAGATCGGTAGAAAAAGTTCTTGAAAATTAACATTTAAATTAATATCTCCACTAAAAATTGTCATAGAAAAACGAAACCAACCCAAACAGTGTGGTTGAAAAATTATGAATGTATCAATGCCTGTTCATGGTGCCGAATTGTAGCATCAAAATTTTCAGAGGGATTTAGTGGAACTTTTCCCTTTTCTGGGGGGGGGGGACTCTAGTTCTTGGTCTTCATGGTATTCAGAGCGTCATTTGGTGGTTGTGCCATTGCTCTTAGGGGAATGGACACCCTTGGTATTTTTTACCAGGGAAAAAGCCGATACCCCCCAACAACACATTTAATTTTTTCCACAAATGAATTTGTTATTTGGAAATAAAAGTGTAGTATAACACACAACACTTTTACTGATAGTTTTTTCAAAAAATATATTTATGTGTATTGAATTAATACTTTTGTGTTTGGGAAGCAAAACAAGATATATTTTATCACACAAAATTGGAGATCTGTAATTTTGTGCAGTAAAACGTTATTATATCTTAGTTTATTTTATACTTGTTTTATGCAAACAATAAAAAAACTATTGATGGAACATATACATTAGGGTGTCTCAAAAAAATGAAAGTCGTTTTTTTTAAACGCATACCCTCTTATTTTTTTTCTTTTATATCAAAACTGTTGTAAAAAAAGTTTCATGCAATTTGAAGCACGGTAACCCGTGCCGACTTGCGTTTAAAGGCCTAAACGTGTAAATAGCACATGTATTCATAAGCAATCGAAAGCTGGTGACGCGATACTTTGCAAAGCTCAAAACAGCTGTAAATAGTGCACAGAAAACAAATGAAAACAGAAAAACGTATGTTGGATGGGGGGGGGGGGGGCTTTTTTGTGGCAATTTGCAAACCATCAAACATGTAAGTACGAATACATTCCGGTCAGCGAGCGCAGTATAGTCCTACCATAGGGAACAAAACATGGCAGTAGAATTACAAAATTTGAAAAAAAGAGATATTTTTAATAGGAGTCATAAAACACCAAACTACGGGCTTGAAACTAAGCTCAAACGGACAAGTTCTGTCTGTTTTGTTTTATAACATTCGAGAAGTTAATTTAACCATCAGTGAAAGTGCAAATCTCGCTATTCGGGAATGCATCATCTTTTGGGAAAAAGCACGTATTCCCACCAAATCGTTGCGAAATTGTGTGAATAAACTTAAAAACCTGAATCAAATTTGGAGAGACTTACAAAAAAAATGCAAAGAAACTGCAAGAAGTATTCAGGCAGCGCCAACAAGAATTTGAGAGTAATTTAAACAATTTATTCAATATTGCACATGCTGATGCACTTCAGTTAATCAAAATAGAGGAAGATGGGATTTCCTTGCAACTCCAAAGAGAGCCCGGCCGACATGGTCACTTTAGGTGGAGTGAATAAAAAACTGGCCGACAAAGAGGAAAGGGCTCGACTTAGAGCAGTCAAAGAAGAAAACAGGCGCATTAAATACGATTCCGCTTCAACATCCTCGGAATTGTATGAACCTATACAAGAAGATTCCTCTTCGAGCTCTAGTGAAAATATTAATTCAGAAAATTTCCCTGAAACATATAAATCAGTACCTGGAACAAGGTTATAAGAAACTTGAACAAGTATATTAGAACCTGGAACAAGTATATCAGAACCTGGAACAAGTATTCCAGAACCTGGAACAAGTATTATCACAACCTGGAACAAGTAAATATGTAATGATGAGCGATTTTATTACTCCAAAGTCAGTTGCTGCATTGGACAGGTATCCAAGTATACGAGATTATGTGTTTATTCTTGAAGCTACTATTGACGAACTTGGGTGTAACATTGATGAATTTCCCACAGGTAAATCTTCAATTCAAAGAATTCGAAACAGAAAGCGGAAGGAGCACGAGGAAAGAATAAAAATTGATTTTTAGAACGAGGTACCATATGTGGTGAATTTACCTTGGGATATGAAACTGTTGCCTGCTTTGAGTGCTCAAAAATCAAAAGAAGATCGTTTATCAATAGTTATTTTATATGGATGTGACGAGCAATTCATTGCTGAGTCTAAACTGGATAATTCTACAGGAAAGGAACAAAGGCTGTTCGAAAGGCAGTTTTAGCTTGGAATCTCGAAGACAAAGTTAAAACTCTCTGTTGTGATACTACAGCTCCTTTAAGTGGTTCTTGCGCTATTCTTGAGCACAAATTTGATGGAGAAGTGCTTTCCTTTGCTTGCCGCCATCATATATATGAACTGATCTGTCCCACTAAAATACAGTGCTATGGAGGAGCTGCAGAGTTGTTCCGAACTGTACCCTAACTTGGAAAATTTACTTGAGTTTTACCGTGCTGAACTTACTAATATTACGGTCAGGGATGACTATCAAGAGTTGATAGAACTGCCTATCATATTTTTAGGTGGAGATACAGAAAATGAATTTAAAATAAAGCCACCGGGAGTCATGCACAAAGCTTGATGGATGGCTCGAGCGATTTACTCCCTAAAACTACTACTATTTAGTTCACAACTAAAATTAGATACGAAGGAATATGAAGCATTGTTTGATGTCTGATTGTTTGTACTGACAACATACATGAAACCATGGCTTCAATGCATTTTGGCAATCAAAGCACCCAACAAAGATTTGTGCTTTTTGATATAAGTATATGAAAATGTGGACCCATTTATCTCAAAAGCTGCTTTACAAAAATTCATCCAGCTTTTAAGGTATGGTCAACAATATTTTATTCCTTGATGTGAAAAAGACTGTCTCAGTGCTTAGAGCAGTAAACGATGCAGTAAAAGAGCAGTAAAAATGATGCAGGACTTTCACGGTTTGCTAACAGCTGATGAGGAACAAAAACAATCTGTGTTACATTGCGTTCAAGAGCATCGGAAGCTCTATCCTGACTGCAAAAAGCAAACATTGAATTAAAAATATGTACAGTAATGTTTCTTGTAGTCTAATATTGTTGTAAATATCTGCTTTAAATAAATTGATGTCGCGTTTAGTAAGGAATTATACAGTCAGCAATCTTTCCACTGTAGTCGCTGTACAGAATTTCAGGTCCAACTTTGACCTCAAGTCGGCACGGGTTCCCGTTATTTTATTGTAATGAAACTTTTTTCTCATGTTTCTGAGGTGAAATGGAAAAAATTTGGAGGGTATGCGTATTCGATTTCACAAATTTTTTTTCGTCATTATATCTTGGAACACCCTAATATACATACTTTGACAATTATAACATTATCATCCCTCAACAAGATAAGCAGAATAAAAATATTATTCATCAAACTCTAACATGAATAAAATATCATACAATTTATGACAAACTTACCACACAAGTGAAGTGTTTGTATCTTCAACACATCCTTTCACTTTAGGATCAATGTTGGTTAAATTTCCTTCAACTGATGTTATGATGTCAATAATAGGTCTTGACCTACAAATATAATTAATGTCCTTTTAAAGTCAACAAAAATTTATCTTGAAATTATTTTTGATACTTTCCCATTATACGTACGGTACGTACGTCTCTTTGCCTTGATGACTTTCTACCTTGGTGAAAATAGAAAAATTACGTTCACAACGTTTACATCCTTCGTTTTTTATAATTTTATATTTTAATGTAACCTTCCATATTTATTAATGACTAGGTATATTTATTTGGCTGATCATTTCACATTTTAGTAGGACATTTAAAATGGTTTTACTCATTTGGAGAATTATTTTAACAGGATATTTCATATTATTTAATTGTTAATTTTATATTTGGCAGATTGCTTTATTTTTAATGACTTAATAAAATTATTTGGAAAATTATTTTTCACTTCATTGCAAATTATCTATCTAAATGGCTAGTTTTGCTTATTAAAAAGACAAAATAATGTCCAAATTATCACCAAATAAGCAGTTTCTAAAGTAAATTTGTTCAAACATATTACACACTATATGATACGTGTAAAATTAAAAGAACCCCCTTTTTTTCCCAAGAAAAACAAAAGGCAAAAAAAAAAAAAAGAAGAGAAAAACAAAACAAAGAGATTGAAAAAATGAATAAACAATTGGTTCCTACATTAGGTTTTAAATAATGAAATGACAAAATTCAGTGGTTTAACAGACCATTGGAGGCGCAGCCTGCTATGCCCATCTCATTTTTCATGACTAGGGTGCCAAGGCAAATTTTTCGGTTAGGTGGTCAGTCAAACATGGAACTTCAGTGTTTAATTCCAAAGCACACATAGTACTCATTTTATATCATCAAACCTGGGTCTGTGGTATGGAAGTGCTAAGCACTATCACTGAGCCATTGGGCTTTAGACAATGAATTGAGTACAGTAGATCCTCACTTTAAGCTGGTTTATTTTAAGCAAACGCAGTTGATCATAAGCAGTTTAAGATTTAAGGTACTTTTGTTCTTTGCAGATGAGTTTTGATTTTAAGCAGAAGCGGCATTACAAACAGAGGAAAATTTTCTCCACCTTGAAAAACCAAATTCCTGACATAGCAGATAACAAGCAATAAACTACATTTTGGCCTGCTAATAAGGGAGCTTGAGCAATTGGAGACATGTTCTGCAATTGGTTGCAGAGCTCTTTACAGAAGTAAAGTTATTAAAATCACACAATTCAAAGCTTGAAAAAGAGCTTTCTGAAATGACAAAGGAAGACGAACCAACGAAGGTACCAACATCAATGACATGTAACTAAAACTGTTCCCATTGAAAGTTTTGAACCATTCCTTGATGATAGCAAATATTCTTTCTAATTTGTTAGTGAAGAAAGATCCAGTCATGGAAGTGACATATGAAATCTATCGATACATTGATGCTAAATTGGTTTTAAATCCATCATGTTAATAATAAAGGAAGAAAAAAAAATAAAAAAGAAAAGACCAGCCAACCTAACCTTTTTTTTTTCTCTTGGGTCCTTACACATGATGATCTCACACATGACAATTACTTCACAAGCACAGGGTTAACATTCAGGAAAAGTCCGAGGTAGGATTTCCAACCTTGACTAAAATGCTAAGTGGGACTTTTGTAGCGGTATGCATTTGTTTTCTTATGGAATGAAATTTTGGAAAATATTGGGAAAATTATGCAATTCTGCCTCCTAGCTTCAATCTTGCAAGAGCCAGTCATAACCAAAAATTAAAGAGGACTAATATGCATTAAAAATAGTTCTTTGGTAACCTTAGTAACTTAATTTTTCCAACAAATGAATTTTTAGTGCCATTTTGCAATAGCTCATGAAAAGCTGTGAGTTACCTTAATTGTCTAGTGATGTAGAAAGATTAAAAGAGCAATATTAGAATATAAATTTTTTTTAATGTTAAACATGCTAGAAGAGCAGAAAGTGGACACAAGAAATCATACTAGCACTCTTTGAAGAATTGAAGCACAAAACAATAAAAGGAAATATAGAGCAATTAAAAAAAAAAAAAAAAAAACTGTACAAGTTATAAAAGAAGACAAGAATGGAATCACTACTCAGAAAATATGTTGTACCTGAGTAATATGATACTGTCACTATCGTAGGCTCCAACAAGCAAATCGGGATATCCATTACTGTCCAAATCCATACCACCAGACAGGGAATATCCGAAAGTATCAAGACCTCTCCTTACTTGAACTTCCTTTGCTAGATTTTCTACACCGATGACTTGTGAAGGTTCCGTAATGAGTCCCTCTGAAGATCCCAGATAAATATATACAGTTCCTTTTCCATCATATGGAGCACCAATTGCCAAATCTAATTTCAAAAAAGTAAAATGCAAATGAACTTGAAAATTCGCATGACAAAATCAATTATTAACTTCAAAGTATAGCGTGACTCAGTCAAGATAAAACTGACCACTAAAGAGTGATTTGTAACACAGTTTTGAAAACACAATAAGATAGATCTATTCTAAGCAATATAAATTTGAGTTTCAGAAAGTTCCATTAAGATGGTCAAAAGTACTCTTTCAAGGAACTTATCTATTTCTTTTGAACTCTGAAAATATAAAAAACTATAATAGCTATTTTAGGAGAACATTTCAAGCTGACAAAAAGGTAGCTAGGAGTCAAAAAAATTTAAGTTGTTAGCTTTAAAAAAGGTGGCCCAAATGAAGACTTTTCATTTAGTTTGGAAGGGACTGAATTCACAAATTGCACCTTTACCCTTTACCACCATAGATTTTTAAATTAGACTATTACATTCAGTTACTTTAAAAATAATATTAATTAATATTGCTTAGTTGTTATGCTGGCTTTCTTTCTTCAATTTAAATCAATAATTCTCTAGCAACCTTACTTTTCATTTAGCTTTAAATTTTTTATCAATTTAATAGTACTATGACAAGTATTTGGTGAAATTTAGTTTTTGGAATGCAGTATATACTGTTAGACAGACATTAAGAGACATAGAGAATGTTTTAATTTTTATTTTATAATGTAACTTCTATTAATGATGGATAAACAAAAAAGTGATAATTGTGCAATTAGAAGTTCAATTTACAAAAGATAATCTCCTTTTCTGATTGGGGGCCGAAATTCAAGAACATAAGTACATACTACCAATTAGCATTACACATCACGCAAGTGACACAGCAGTTTCAAATCGAAGCAAAGTACAGTGTTTACACTGATAATTTTGGACCAAGTGAAAAATATTTTCAATTAATATATTCAATGTTCATATCTGTTTTATTAGCCGTGTTCAACTACTTAGCAATTACTTAAATAATTTTAAAGCAATACCTGGATATCCATCTTTATTTAAATCTCCCAAAGAAGCTATTGAGAAGCCAAACTGTGATTCTGGCTTTCCGGTCATTTTCAAAGGAACAGTGTCTTCAGATATTCCCTAGCAGAAAACATGAAATGCAAAAATTTAAAAATAAAAAGAAATGAAAGCAAAAAGGGATGAATTTTTACGGATATGTTTACTCAATCACAAATTTGCCCTCACGCTAATATAATCACGGGGCACTTCAAACACAACACTTAGCATACAAATGTATTATGATCAGTTCAAGAACAACACAAGCCTGAAAATAACATTAGCCTTTGATCTTTTACATTGTTACAAAAATATCTGCAGATAAATATTACTAGATTAAAGCAGAAACTTGAAAATTCCCTTTATGAAGTACAATTGTTTGAAAAAAGATAGTTTCCTTCAAAAAATAGTTAATATTCAAATGAAATCAGAAATAAAAACTCACTTCATCCGAATTCATGTAAATGTAAACTGCTCCACCAACACCTTTGGTGTAGTAAAACGGCGATCCAACAACAAGATCAAGATAGCTGAAAATATTAAACATTTTTCATTAGCAAGAATTATTAACAAATAAATAAACTAGGACAGAAATTTTAAATTTCAGAAAATCATTACACAAAATGCTTAAGAGCTTACAAAACAATGTAGTTTTATTGACTACAAATATATTTTTTACTGTAATTTGGAAAAGATCAAATATGAACATCATATTTACTGTACACTTTATTTATGTACACTATATTTATGTAAATTCAATAAGGCATTTAACGCTACATTTTTCAGTTTGGTTCACAGTACTGCATTCAAAGGACAGACTTTAGTATTACAATGAGCACATAATATTTATTTACCCTTTAAGTAAACTGCAAAATGAAAATAACATTCATGAACATAAGTTTCATTATTTTTACATGTGAAAAAAAAAAACAAAAAAACAAATAGTTTGGGGGACAGCATTCCCCTGCCCCTTGACTATAGCACAAGTCTTACTAATCAATAGAGTAAAGAAAGAAGAAAAAAAAATGCAAATCCTAGTACAGGACTGAAAGTAAAATTATGAACGTTTACAGTCCTTAAAGCAAAAAGAAAAAAAAAAAAAAAAAGAGGAATAAACAGAACTAACAAAAGTTGTCAAATAAAATTATGCTTTCATCATATAGCTTCAATTTGTTAATACACTTTTTATAATCATATATAGCCGGTATTAGATTCTCAGACTTTTTTCTTCACCTTGGATACAATTTACCACTAGATAATACCTCTTGTTTATTCACATGAAGAACTGTTTTAGAATATACAGCAGAAATTTAATTTATTCCAACTCTGCCTATCGTATGCACTGGTTAACCGAAACCTTTCCCAAATTTCAGGAAAAAAAAAGATAAAAACGGACTTTGATTTGCAAAATAATGATTTTGTCTACATGCCCCTATGTGAAGCTAGTGTAAGTGCAGCATGAACATTATTGAGATGAATTTATATTCTTCCCATTATTAGGCTTCTAATGAACAGTATTTGTAAGTATGTGTTCACAAATAAAAGTGTTGCCAACTTATTTTATTAATTAAAAGCTCTTTTCCTTTGAAGTATTTTTTTCTCCCATTTTCAACATACAAACACGATATTTAACAATATACTGCCCAAACTATTATTTCCTGTTGAAAAAAAATTTGATGTACAGAATGTTACAGAATAATGTATTTAACACATATAAAGTGGACCTTTGTTTTTAAAGTTTTTTACATTTTCAAACTAGGTTTGTAACTCTACGACTGAAATAATAACCTGTGTCAGTCCCGAAAACCTAAGTGCAAAGCAGAAATATTGCACCACTCAAGGCCCACTGGTGAAGAAAGAATAAAGATCCTATTGGGAAATGCGATGAAGTTTGATGTGACCTCAGAGTCACAGTCGTCAAAAGAGGGTTAGTTAAAAGACCCTTTTTCCAGAAAAAAAATCTAGCTCTCTGTACTTTATTATTCAAATGGAGTTTGGTCCCAATTGAATCATATGATTGGAGCTCTATAGTATTTACAAAATCTCTTCCTCAGCAGCATTTAATAAGTTGACAAACTGTAGCAAATTTTAATACAACAGATTTTTTAAACATATTTTTTAATGACATTCAAATACTGAACTCTGACATTTAGTAGTATCTGAGCATTTCTCATAAAACATTCTTCCTTTCTCTCTCTCTTTCTCCCTCTTCTCTTTTTTTCTTCATTTTCATACATAAAATCGTATTATATTTAAATTATTCCCCGTAAATTGGCGGAGTTTCAAAAGCTTTTATGTAGAACCTGTGATTTAGCTCACTCAGGAAGTCATACTTTTGAAACCTATCACAGTTTCTAGTCTGCCAATTATTATTATTTGTAACTGGGTTAAACTTAATAAAAAATAGTTTAAGCATTTCAAAGTAAAATAATACTAAATTTCATGCCATGTTTTAAACTCTAGCAAGGGTCTTTCTTAGAAGTAGAAAATAGATGAATTAAAAATTACGCAATAAGTGCGGAATCAGGAATTAACTCCTTTGCCATAAGCTCTTAAAAATATTGTTGAATTAAAAAAAACCCTACAAATATGTAAAGTAGGTTAGAATACTACATAAATCACATTATTCACAGCATAATATGTATTCATTACATTTGATATTGAGAGAAACAAAACAAACAGTGAGAAAGAAAAAAATAGATTAATTATTTTTAATTTACAGATGTTCAAAAAAAGAAAGAAGTTTTTATATACTTGCCCATCGCTGTTAATATCTATAGATGTCAGAGAATATCCATAAGATGAAGCAAATTGTTCTCCATTCAACACAAGCTGCACAAGAAAGATGGACTCCATTTTATCTTTAGCAAAGAATACAACTTGGCCCGTTCCATTTCCACGAGGTGCACCACCAACAAAACTTGTCTCATTTCCAAAAAATTTCCCAGATGTTACTGACATACCTTGGAGGAAATAGATCATATTGAAATGTTATTTTTTGATTGCATTTTCCAAAATAAATAGCTATCAATGTTATTCAGTCGGTAATCTGTAAGTAATTTGTGAATTATTATCCGAGAATAATTCATGTCAAAGTCATAAATACAAAATAATGATGAGGGCTTACCCTAGGATTTTGTTTTCATTTAGGAAATGTTTCAGAAAAATATTTTCTCTTACAACTGGGATAAACTTTAGATAATCATCAGATTTTTATAATCACATATAGCGTTCAAAAAAGTTGACACAGGAAAAAATAATAAAAAATCAACATTTATAGGAAACTTACAAGGTATTAACTGTTTGGTGAGAACTTGTATCAGGCAACATTGCATGATTGGCACATTGGCAATCAAAATGTTAAAGGGCTGGTGAATAAAATGTTTACTTGTAGGAAAGGTGTTTATTCACAAGAAATACTACTTGGATGTATGAAAGCAAACCCTGTGTAGGGTAGAGTTAATGAAGAAAAAGCTGCACACTTAAATTCCTGATAAAAATTTCGACTTGATTTCCGAAGGGAGGAGTGGAAAATGTTCAACTAGAAACCATGACTGTTAACCATGCAATGGGCAGGGGTGGCTGAGCGCCAAGACAGGTTCCTTGTTAGTTTAGTCGCAGGGCCTCCCTCCTCCCCGCCATAAAACATAGAACAGATATACTACTGAAATTCCAAGACTGGCACCTAGGCTGACATGGCCTCTCATCCAGGGCCCGGTTTAGAAATTTTATTACTGTAAGCACAACAAACCAGTGGAGGCCCTCTTGACTTACAGAATTGAAAAACGTGCTCAATCGCATATGTTTTTGTCATTGTAGAGGTTCCCATCCGCCAAAAAAATGGCATAGTATCCAAAAAAACTGATACCCCCCCCCCCCAAAAAAAAATACTGATTTATTTTTAGGTTGACCCCATTGACATTTACATGGTGTAAATACATATATATATGTTTTGATTATGTCACTGTAATGTATTATTTGTAATTTGAAACTTATATAAATAAACAATTATAAAAGATTCAAACATCTTAAAATATTGTAAATCAACAAAAACAAAATAAATGCCTTATTTAAACAGTAATAGTACTAACTAACTACTCCGTACTAACATAGAGATACACATCTGAGTGGTCTCATTCTACTCTAGATGTCACCTCAGATAGTTTTCTCATTCCATGGGAGCGAGTTTATTTTCTACTCAATTCATAAATCTTGTTAAAACAGAGCCAGCAATAAAAATCAAATTTTTAGACTTACACTAGAATAAAAAATATGAAGAAAATTTTATAGTGCAAAACAAATGAAGACATTCATTATGGAAAAAAGTAATTAATTTTTATGGGGCCCCAAAGTCCATGCTTCTCAGGCTTACATCTAAATCAGGCCCAGCTCTCATCTGTTCTGGTAATGGGCCACCGCAAAGAGCGCGAAATAATTTAGGTCTCACAAAAATACTCTAAGATCTTTTTAAATAATTATTTCTAGAAATGGACTCTCCATTCTGGCAACTACAGATGCCACACGTTACGTTTGGGCAGGTCTATGCATAAAAATGACGCTGTCACCAGAATTCCATTCCATAAAAAACATCAAAAATGACACCAAAATAACTTTTGCAAAGATCTTTTTTAAAATTTGCAATTTCTTATAAGAAATACTGTACCTAAATAACTGTATTTCTCTACAGGTGCTTCATTATCAAGCAGAGGTCCCAAATACCAATTTTTATCATCCCGTATTCCAAACTTCACACTGTTTACAAACACTGTACCTTTCCATGTGAATGGTCCTGGAGCACCAATGACAAGCTTGTGGTCCTATTTATCAGTAGAAATATATAAAGTTACAAGCAATTCAATAGTTCAGTTTTATAAAGCAAGAGTGATACGGAATGGGACAGAGTTCGGCGATATATATCAGTCGATATATATATCATGATATATATCACGATATAAATCCAATATTTATTTTGAAAATATGATATTTTGGTATTTTCAATATTTATTTTTTCAACTATGGTATTTTCAATATAAAAGTACATTAATCATAGTAATATTGTTCATTTATTATTAAACATAACCAAAAAGTTAAGTACTATATTTTTATAATGCATTGATATATCATTAATGTAACAAAATAATATAATATTCCTTTTTTACTTGTATTTTATATTAATGAAATTTTTAGTAATGTAACAATTTAATACATATGAAAAGTGTATAAATAAAATATTAAACATCACTCAGAAAAAATGAAAATATCTTATGACTGCACTGATAAATGTATATTATTTATTTTGGAGTCATATAACTGTAGCTAACAGAAGGAAAATGAGTAAAACAGCTAATGCTTAATTAACGTCATTAAAATTGATACAAATGTAAAATGAAATATTAGATATAAATAATGAAAGAAATCTTAATTTCAAATCTACATATTGTAATTATAAATATAACTAAATAAAGAGCGATTTGAGGATGCATTTACTATTTTGAAGACTAATGTGCTAATTGAAAATTATTTTTGATAATTGAAAATATCCGATATGTATCAAAATATCAGATAGTTTCGATATTTTAGAAAATATCATGATATTTTCCAACCCTGGAATGGGATATTGAATTCACATTGCCTTCACAAAAACTAAAGCATGGCTTCTTCAAAAATATTGTTCTACAGTTAAAATAAAAAATAAGTAAATTCAAACTAAGAATCCTTTAAAAGAAATTTTTAAGCATGAAAGCTAATAACATTAAATACCAATAAAAGTCAACAGTGCAGTTTCTCTAAATGTGGTCAGGAATGGCTCGATAAGAAGTCATCATGTAAAAATATTGCAACTACAAAAAAAAAAAAAAAAAAAAAACCCTTTATCCCGGAAATTTGTCTGAGGATTTTGAAAAATGTGAGACAAAAAATATATCTATAAACTTAGACAAGCTGATGTGTGCATCACATGACTTCCTTTTACTCCAATTTTAATGTCATTTTCCAATTATTGGCAATTTTAATGTGATTCAATAATTTACTCTCCAAATATCCCCAGTGGCCAAATTGAAACCAGATTTTAAAAAAAATTAAAAAAATCACCAAATCTGTCGCCAAGTTGGCGACCAAAAGACTGGCGATATATTGCCAAGTATCCACCAAATTATAACACCACTTAAGTATACATTGAAGTTAACAATGATTTCCCCTCAAGAAGGGGCAAAAGATCTCTTTAGAAACACCCGAATGCAACCAAAAGGGGAGGTGCACAATTAGACCCTACTAATAGTCTACGAACCAAATTTCAACTTTCTAGGACATACCATTCTTGAGTTATGCAACATACATATGTACATTAGGCGTCACGAAAAAAGTCGTTGTAATTAACTCGGGGAATGTCAAAATGGATATTTCCAGTGTTTATACGTTCTTAGGCACTTATCCGCGTGTGGTCGGGTTGAAAAAAAAACTCAACATTAATTCAGGGGTGAGCAAAATGGAAATTAAGGTCGAATTTTGAGTGAAATTTTTTTTGCGAATACAATACTTCCTTTTTTGTAAAAGGAAGTAAAAAGAAATGGTGCTCAATATCTTTTTGATGTAGGTATAACAGGGCAGTCAACCTTTTTGAACCAGAGTACCAAACCTGCTATTAAAATTAATCTTGTTGGTCAGAACAAATAAAAAACTTGAATAAAGTGAATTTGTTTCTAGAAGAGCAACAAATACGAATAGATTGCAGATTAGTTTAAAAAGAGAAGCGTACTTTTAAAATGGAAATCCTTTTAATATTTATGACCCTTTACAATTCTCTACTATTTAATGATAGAAGGAAAACATCTTCAAAGAAACTTTGCAGGGATTTAGGTTTAAAGTGGAGGAAAACTTATACGAAGAAACTTAACTATATTTTACTCAATCTGCGATCCTACTAGTGAACTTGGGGTGTAGTGAAGTCTTTTGATTTAAATGAGTTTTTAAATTTAACTTCAGTTTAACTCAATTATTATTCCAAACTCTACTGGTAGAATTGAAGAAGAAACTTTCTCACAAAGGACAGAAATTCACATGGCAGATTTTTTTTTTTTTTGAAATACAGTTTTTACAATTTTCTTAAGGCAATGTTAAACAAATTAGGATCATGAAAGCAACATTTCTAAATTTGTCTTAGAACCTGAAAACTCACTCCTTCATCTTCTATGCTGCTTTTAGATAAAAATTCTTGCGTTAAAATAATCTGCTTTTTCTATTCTCCCAATAGCATCAAGATTTTAAGAAATTCAAAGCTTTTCAAGAGAAAGCAAAAAAAAAAAAAAGCAACAAAACTTTATAGCTTAATATACTTTTCTCTTTAAATTTAATTTTAAAACTTATTAATTATCAGACAATGACCACTCATTATCAGACAAACACTGGTTAATTGAGAGGACCATTCAGTTTTGTTCATGATAATAATACTATTATTTTAAATTTTTTTTTCATGTTTTTAGTTTGTTTGGCTTACTGCCAAGCACAGCACTCAAATCTTCCATCCTCCGCCTAGACCTTTAAGGTAGAGCACAGTTTCACATTTTTCAAACTTCTTAAGTTTATCAACAAATCAAATATTTTTTTCAAAGATTTTAATAGATGACAAAACAAGCACTCGATCTCGTGCATAAAGCAGCAAAAAAAAAAAAATAGTCTTGCGAGAGCAAAATGTTTTTAAGCACCGTTTCAATTCGGGTACGTGAAAAAGAAAAAAAAAACATCATTTGTTTTGAAAGAAGTGTCATACCTGCCCGCCTATAACTCATCGTGTAAACTTTATTATGTCGTTTATCCATCTCCATGACAAATTATATTACATTTAGCGCAAAGCGCTAAAAGCAGGAGGAAGAGAGACATACAGATTAAGGACCTCTTCTTCGATACTAAAGTCAGTGTTAATGAATAGCCCTACAGTATTAAAGTAAAGCGTTTACTAGTCGAATACATTCTGATGCAACAATTTATTTGTTGAATGGGATAATAAAAAGCATGCATGAAAAAAAATGATTTTTCACCAACTTTCCGAGACAATGGCACCCAATGGGCTAAAATTTGGAAAACACGATTAATTCGCAACTCCAACGAACTATGGGGGGCACTGCAGTCACTGTCTAATGGCCGACTTAAAAACTAAAACAAACGCATGTGGTAACGAAGAAAATGCTAAAAGTGTTGTGATTTTTGTTCGTATGTATGATATTTTTCGCTTTATTCTTTTTAAATTAATTTTCAAAGTCTTGTGGATATTCTGGTCCACGTAGAAAGAAATGAGAATTCAAGAAGCATTACTAAACGTCAAAGATTAATGCAAACTACGTAGTTCGTAGTTCTAAGCAGCTATTTCCACGATGTTGAATTCGATATTTATCAATTTCTTGATAAAACTAAATAATAATTGTGGCCTGACAAGAACAACAATTAATGCTAGAAAATTCAATATGACATTACAAATTATTATCGAAAGAAGATGATACTTCTTTGCCTTGCTTGGCTAGCGTTTATTGTTTTGCATTTGTTGCTGAGTTATTTCTCTCGAATTATTTTGAGAAGCTCGAGAATACTACTAAGGGACGAATTAATTTCTGTAGCTGAAAGCAAACTAAGACTCATCAATTGCGTTAATAAATACTCAGAAAAAACTGCCTGTGTTTACGTCAACAGACACACGTGAAACGCAACGTGGCAATGTTTTAGTTTTATCGGCAGTTTTGTAAATCACCGCAAGGTAGCGTATTCGAGCGCTGGAGTTCCGAATAAGAATTTCGTGCCAAAATGCCTTTCTCTTTACGAAAAAAAATTATAACTTTTGAATTAAAAACTTTTAATCCAAAAGTTATATATTTTTTTACTTTTTAATAAAAAGTAAAAAAAACTCAACGTTAAAATAGCAGCAATTTGTTGCAAAGAATTGCAGATACGTTTGTCAAGATTGCAAGGAATCATCTTTGATTTTTCAATGCAAAAAGACATGAGCAAGACAACAGTGTCGGTTGCCAGATCCACGAATTCTCCGAATCCGAGCAAAAACTTGAACTTGAAACTGTTACCTTCACCCATTCTTCAAGTTTTTACGTCAAGTTTCAGAAAAACACAGAAAAAGTGTGAATTTATCGCTCCTCAGAAGTTTTGCGACCTGGTTAAAGTGCCTCCTGGCTAGCTCCCCCTAGATCCGATACTGTGTGAAGATATCTGAAAGAAGTGACGAGATGGAACAATAAACAACTTAAGTAGTAGTTATAATTGTATTTTATTTTTATTATCTATTTAGGTCTCTGTTTTTATTATCTGCACAGATCTTGAATTTTAACCATTATAAAAAATGTTTCATGTCACTGAGAGTTTACAAATCAAAACATTTCAAAACTCGCATGATTTGGAAAGTGTCAAAATCCCCTTCCCGAAAACCCGGTTTATTCCATAGAGCTCTTTAGTACTTGCTCTTAGTAGAACCTCTACAGTTCATTCCCGAATTTAAACTAGGTCCCACCTTTTACAATTTTATCTACTAGCCTCAAAATGTCTTCAGTTTTTTTTTTTTTTTTTTGGATGACTTAACTTCATTAATATTGATCGCATATGTATTGTAAGTCAAATAAATCTATTTGCATATTTTTAAAAAGATATATGCTTATAAACAAGAGTGCGCTTCCAACTCAATCATTTGATGCCTTCTAATTTCTTTTATATTCCCTCGTCGTGGCTATCTGAAATAACATTCATTAAAGAGTCATTCCACGTCAACTGACCTAATATTTCAAATCGTCCCCACTCGACCGTCTTCGATTTGAATGAAACTTTATAAAGGTGTACAGATGTCGTTGAAACCAGGCGCGGATCCACGGGAGGGGAACTGGGGGAACGTTCCCCCTCCAAAATCCCAAGTGTACCTAAAAATTTTCAAAAGAGAGTACGGGAAAATAATTCCATTTTTCAAAACTTGAACTATAAGAAAGGCGCAAGAAAAAGATAGGAGATAATTGCAAAAGCGGATCTAAAGAGGAGAACTGGGGAATGTTCCCCTCTTCCCTGCATAAAAATAAATAAATAAATAAAGACAAACCTGTTTAAACTGTTTTTTGCATTTATTTGGTGAAGGATTGATCATTATATTTAAAGCTACTGCAATTCAGTGGCGCAATTAGAGGTGGAGGCTGGAGGGGGGGGGGGACACAGGGCGACAGGATCCGTGATCCCCCCAGAAGGCCGAGTAGAATGTTTTTGTAAAACATTTCCTATAATTGAAGAGAACAATAGAACGTACCTTGGAAACAGTCGCCTTTTTTAGTCGGTCTAAAAATAAGAAAGTCTTCATAATGTCGGAAGTCCGCTTCCTCTGCCAATACCTTTAAAGCGCGTCTCAAATCTTGTTTTTAGGACTTCAATTTTGAAAATTTTAAAGGGGAGAACTACCTAACACCTCGCATTCTAATAACATCGAGAATCGTTTAAAATTGCTTTTTTGGAGCTTCAATTTTGAAAAATTGCCAAACCCCTGACGTTACCAAATATGGTCTACAGTCATTTTTTTAAGATGTCGATAACGAAAAATTTCCGGACAAGGGTCCGAATGCTCCTGTAGAAATTCTGAACATTAAAAAATTAAGGTTTTGAAAAATTTAATGGGGAAAGCGTTTAAATCCTTTATTACCGAATATCGCTCAAAAACTTCGTTTTCTAGGACTTCAATTTCGAAACATTTTTTGGGAAAAGCCCCAGAACCGTACTGCTCGATGTATTGTCAAAGTTAGTCTGTAACTGCGTTTTTGGAAATTCAATTTCAGAAAATTTAGCGGAGGGATTTTCGATTTAAATCTATTTTACAAAAAAAACGGAGGCAGCCCCCCAAAAAAATCTCATTTCTGACCCTACCGTCAATAAATATCGCCTATAATTGCGTTTTTAAAACTTTAATTTCCGCAGGTGGCCCCCAAACCTTTCTTTTTCGTAACATCACCAGAGGCTGTCTAAAACTGCGTCCTTAAGACTAAAATTTCAACATTTTTTTTCAACAACCGCCCTATCAGATGGTGAAAATTTTAAAAGTGCACCCTCTATAAAACTTTTGTGGTTGAACCACTGGTGCAAATATTATTTCCTTTAAGCACATACAAATAGAAAAATGAACAAACTTTTTAAACTAATTATTTAAGAATTGTACTTTTAGAATTTGTAATGAATACATTTTTTTCATAAGAGGCATTAAGAAGCAGTAGATACGTTGTAAAACTCAATATTTATGGTTATTTTTCAATGAGTAATTTCATATAACTCCCCCACCCCCATAAACATACTTGCTAGAAAAGTTCCCCTCCCAAATCCATAGTCTGGATCCGCCCCTGGTTGAAACTAACCTATGTAAATTTTCAGCTTCCTAGATATAAATTCTGAGGGTCTAGGATCTTCGAAAAATGTGATCCAAAATGGCGGACTAGCTTTTTGCGTCAAATTGCTAAGTTCAGACTAAGTTTACAGGAAATTTTCTCACGCTGAAGGCCTGAAATTTTAGGCACCTAAAGTACATTTAACAGTTAATATATTCAAGTATTTTTGTGAGTTTGAGCTCGTTTGATTTTGTGTAGCATGAGCATAAACTTGTGAAAAAGCATGATATGGAAAATTTTTCCTGGATTTTAGTTTGTCATAAAATCTGAACAAAAATAATTCAAAAGCTCGTGTATCGTAATTCTATTGTAAAAATACTTGTTTTTAAAGGGTTACAGTTGCAGAGCTTAAATATGTATTTTCTAAAAGATATTGTCATCCAAATGGCTATCAAAACCGTTCAAGTGAAAAATTGCCCATTTTCAAAGCGCTATAGCTCAAGTTTGTCACCTCACAGTTTCTTTTCGTTAAAAACATTAGAAAGAACTGATTTTTTCCTTTCAAAATAAGTTTTTTTTCCCGATGGTGTTCTTTTGTTTAAGGATAAAAAATTGAGCTCGAAATTCTGTTTCTCGTAACGAATTGCCATGTTTAAGAGTAGGTTGTGGAATATTTTATTACACTGGAAGCCTGAAATTTTAAGGGCTTAAAATACTTTGGGTTGTCAACATGTTCTGGTATTTTTATGAATTTGAGTTCATTAACTTTTGTGTAGCACTCATGCAAAGTCGCAAGAAAAACGCAGTGGAGAAACTTTTTCCTGGATTTTAGAATGTCATAAATTCTGAACAAAAATGATTCAAAAGCTCGTACTTTGTTCTCCTATTATCAATATACATATTTTTAAGGGGCTGTAACAGCAGACCGTAAATATTGATTTTATAACAGATATTGGCATCCAAAGTGGCTGTCAAAATCGTTCACATGAAAAAAAGCTTATTTTCAATGCGCTGTAGCTCAAATTTATCACCTTGCATCTTCTTTTCGTTTGTACCATTAAAAAGAACATATTTTTTCCTATAAAGATAGTTTTTCTCTCTGATGGTGTTCTTTCAGATAAGGGTAAAAAAATGTGCTTGAAATACTGTTTGTCGATACCGAGAAAAGCTCGTTCTACAATAAATAAAGAATGGTGAATCCCGTGTGAACTGACTAATAGGGATTTTGCAACTGTTATTAGTCAGAAATAGTTTTTAATTCTATTTTTAAAAGTTCTTTTGCAAATTAAATATGATAGAAACAGAAAAATATCCTGTTCTAAAAGCAGACTGATACATCAGACAGAACAAGACAATTTTCTTCTATCATATTTCATTTGCAAAGTATCTCTTTAAAAGATGAATGAAAAACAATTTCTGATTTATAACAGTTGCAAAATCATTATTAGTCGGTACCCCCCCCCCCCCCCCCCCCATGGCATTTACCATTCTTTATTTATTGTGGAACGAGAATTTCTCGCTAACGATAAATAGTATTTCAAGTTCATTTTTATACGCTTATCTGAAAGAACACCATCGTAAAAAAAACTATTTTTTTAGGAAAAAGTATGTTCTTTCTAATGGTACCAACGAAAAGAAGAAGCAAGGTGACAAACTTGAGCTACAGCGCATTGAAAATGAACTTTTTTTCATGTGAACGAAGTACGAGCTTTTGAATTATTTTTGTTCAGATTTTATGACAACGTAAAATTCACGAAAAATTTTCCATATCGCACTTTTTCACAAGTTTACGCGCATGCTTCACAAAACCTAACGAGCTCAAATTCACAAAAATACTTGTATATATTAACGACCAATTGTACTTCAGGTGCCTAAAATTTCAGGCTTTCAGCGTAATAAAATTTTCTTTAAACTTAATCTGAACTTGGCAATTTGACACAAAAAGCTGATCCGCCATTTCGGATTACATTTTTCGGAGATCCTAGATCCTCAGGATTTGGATCAAGGAAGCTGAAAATTTGCATAGGTTAGTTTCCAAGACATCTCTACACTTCTATAAAGTTTCATCCAATTCGGAGATGGTCGAGTGCAGACCCCTAGGTCACTTGACATGAAATGACTCTAAATTCAACTTTCGACTAGTTATACTTACTTCTGAGATATCTGCGCTGGTTCCAGCTTGGCAATATCCGAATTGCTCGTGAGCTTTGGCGACGGGGCGGTTGAAACAGGGTTCCCATTCTCTGTCGTTCTCCAGTGTTTGGCTCAGCGAATAACATATACCCAAACCCCATTGGTAGTCCGGACCTTTCTTGATGTAACGATGGGCACACGCCTTTAAAATGAAAATTAATGAAATAAAATATTGAAAAGTACAATGATTTGCAATCACTTTTTACGCTCGGGAAGGATTCCTTTGTTGAAAGAATGAGGAGTAATCAATTTTGGTGAAAGAATGAGTAGTAACAAATATTTGCACAAAAGTTATAAATGGAAACTTATGTAAATAATAGTTCATTTTAACTACTTTTGAAAAATGTTAAGCAATGCAAATGCTCGGAGAGCAGTAAAAACATAATATTTTAAGGATTGTTTTCATTACAAAAAAGAAAAACAAATAGTGAAGAGTAAAGGGAAGTTTTTATAGGAATTTTTTAACATATATATATATTTTTAATTTAAAAAGATCTTAAGCTATCTCCCCTAAAACGTAACCCTTTGACTGTCATCAACGAGATAATCCGTAATGTGAGGCTCAGAGAGTTGACTACCTGGAATCGGAATTTCGGCCACTTGGATGATCTTAATGAACTAAAGCTAAATCATGAGCCCTAATTTATTATTCTTTTAAATTTTACATTGCACTTTGATAAAAAATTTTTAAGTTTAGTTTATTATCTTCTCTGTCAACGTGTTTTAAGAATAAAATTTTTTGAAACTATGCGATGCGATTAAATTAGGATAGCTAATGAGACCCAAAAAAGTGTAAACAACGTTGGCAGTCAACGTGTTAAAATTAAATAAAAAAGATTTGAATTTACAATATTCATTGGTATGGAAAAACACGCTGACATTAATAATGATACGCTTCTTTAGAACTCTTATTTGAAAAAAAAAAACTGTGTATTAGATATGTTGAGATATCTGTAGTTGATTTCTGATCACACTTTTCCGTCGCTTAAAAAATATATTTATATTAAATAAGGTAGCATTTACAAATTTCTGCACAATGCTGAAGCCTTAAATGTCGGTGCCAAAACAATATTTTTCACTTAATCACAGTATCAGCAATTTTTCATATGCATCAGTAATTTATTCATTCACTAGATTTTTCAAGCGTACAAATTATTGCACAACTTACTAGCACGTATCCTCCAGGGCCTTGGCTCTTCACCGTCACACCTAGCCATTGATCGTCCTTTATAACGTCGTCATCGGGAGCTGAAAAATCAAAATAATCAATCTTCATCCCAGAACGATAAATAACCAGAATTCCTAAAAGTCAAACAGTATCAGTTTACGAAGACTTAGTGCCGTTTTACTTGCTGTAATTGGTTCGCAGATGACCGAAGTGGGAGTGCGGTTTTTCCCTTTGGCTAAACACTTTCTTTTTAGCAGTAAGTTACCACCCCCTAAACCAAGGATAAGGCAGAACTATTTGCAATAAACCAGACAGCCCGGTCATCACATACACAGACTGCAGTTTCGTTCTTATTAGAACTCATCAGTCTGGATTAATGAATAACCGAGCTGGAGGCAGATGTCATCTCATTGAAGCTGAGAGTGCCAACAGACTGGTAGATAAAGTAAATTTACCTGACCAGCGAGTGTCCGCAATGTGATGATCGGGCTGTCTGGTACATTACATGTAGTCCTGGGGGGCATTAGAACTTGCTTAGGGGCGGTAACTTACTGCTAAATATCCAAGCTTTGCCTTTAATTCACAAGTCGAACCGCATTATGCTGCGGACACTCTCATTGGTGAGATAAATTTACTTTTATCGACAAGTTAGTTGCCGCTCTCATATTCAATGAGATGACATCTGCCTTCACCCCAGATCGGTTATTCACTAATACAGACTAATAAGTTCTAAATAAGAACGGTACTGCAGTCGCTGGAAGTAATGACCGGGCTGTCTAGTGTATTACACGTGTTGTTGGGTTTTTGAAGCCCCTTGGAGCACCCAAGGTGATGGATAACGCAGGCGTTCATCCGTTTTTGAGGCTAATATAAGAGGCTTCCGTTTGACCGAGCCCCATTTAGGTGGAAGCCCGACTTTTGCTCAGACAAATAAGACAAATAGACCAATTCAGATTTTATTACAATACAAAGGAAATCAGAAGAACACCCAGGGCAGCAGGCGAGAATCGAAAACCCGCGCCTCTTTGCTTGCAAGCAGTTGTTGAGCAATACCGCTCGGCCACCGAGGCCCGCATTATTATGTACCATACTTTCTTTTTAGTTTCCACAATTAAACAAGTCATTGCCTTCAAAACTGTAAAAACCGAAAAGGTCAGTAAAAATTGGCCAGACAAAAAGACGAAATTTGTGCTAATTTCAGTGAAAAGTTTTCTATTGATTTTTCAGTGCATATAATCCCAGATTTGTTCATAATAATAAATACTCACGGTCGCTTTCGTTTTCGATGTCGATCTGCCGGCAGTCTTTCGTATGCGTGCTGATGGGGCATCGGTAGACGGCACCAGAGTGATTTGTTCCTGGTTGACTAGTAGAGGCGCGGGGAGATCCCACGAGTAACCTGCAAAACGAAAAAGGACTAATCATACCGCTGCATAAGTTAATATAAATGTTCAGGACAGTCGCGCAGTAAATGAATGAAAGGGGGGGGGTGAAAACACCCCCCAGAGTCATTGGTTTTAACATAAATGTAAAATCTAACACAAAAGTTTATGCAATACGAATGAGCTGTTTTGATCATAAAAAACCTGTAGGAGGCTCTTCTGACCAAAAAATCCCTTTCAGAAGGTATTTTTGATTTAAAAAAAAAGAACCCTCCAGAAGGTATTTTTCATCAAAAAACCCCCTCTATAAGATATTTCTGACTGCGCTAGTGGTTCAGGAGAATAACTATAGAGACATAAATTTAGTTGGGATAAAATAGAAACATTGCTTCTGCGTGGCAATTATAGTTTTCATCTTCACGAGTCGAAATTAAATTACATGAAATCGAAATGTAATTAAATGTGGTTGTTTATTAGTTTTGACTAATCAAAGTGATCAAAAGTGTAAAATAATACACTATATGACCAAAAGTACTGGGACACTTTCAAAAATTCACATTTTTAAGGATTTCACAAGAAATAAGAGACCATTGCTTTGAAACTATTGTCACATAAAAGGTATGCTCCAGCTGTCATTTTGCAATGAAAATTATATCACCCTTACGTTTCGGGGGTTAGTAACAAATTGAGGAAAGCAAAAATATTTTTTGGTCATCATTCATCGTAAATAGCTGTATTTAATGGCTAACATGGATCTGCAAAAGCTGACATCTCTGAAAACTAATAGATGCGTCCCTTTCTGTCTGTAAACTGGAAAGTTGCCTTTCCATCTAATCGGTAGTCAGACTGTATGTATTTTACTTATATGAGATACGATTAAGGTTTACAACAAAAAGCACAATTACCGCACAAAAGTAATTAATTAACATATAAGAGCAACTAAAAATAATTGTGTTTTAGATTTCGAAATCTTTCTTCATGAATAAAATACATATAAACAAGTTAAATTTAATCTTTTCAAATTCAAATTTTTTAACTAAGACTGAATAGAAATCTTAGCCAACATCGATGTTTTTCGTAACTGAGTAAAATCAAGGAAAAAACAAACAAAATCAATTGAAGAAAATAGCGTTTGTCTTTCAAAAATAAATGTAAGATAAAAAATTAAGTAAAAATGTTTAATATCCCACTTTTACATGTTTTATTTTAACCAACATGTATGATGTTATGCCTCTTGTTGCTCTCCCTTTATCACAAACTATTACAATTTCACGAATCCCCCTCCCCTCAAAACGTGACAACATTTGTAGAAGACCTGTAAAAAATAATAATTATTTGTTACTCAAAGTGGCACAGGAACAAACAATACCCGAAAAATAATTAAAGAATATTTTATTTCACGATTAAAAATTTTTTTTGATTGGGATCCATCTATAAATGTTGAACAAATCGCATTATTATATACTGTCCAACCATGGATTGTATGCAATTTTCAAACGTCCAGATAAGACGAATATATCTGAATGAGGTGGAAAAGTAAAAATTTGATGCGCGAATTCTGCTCATTTGAATGAGGCTCTGCTTCTGCAAAAGCTGAATCGCTAAAAAATAATAGATTCGTCCATTTATGGCGGCTGTAAAACGGATGTTTCTTTCCATACAATCCGTGGTCAGACAGTAGAAGTTACTGAGCTGCATAGAAACGAAATATTTTTTTGTTATGAGGATGAAGTTCAATGTGAATTCTATGTGAAATTAATACATAAAGTATTCTTCCTTCGTTGTGGACGACAGTTAATTTTTAGAATTTTTCCTTTGTAGAGACACCATACGTTCTACCAGGGCTAGTGAGACGATTCTCTGGCCTCTAGGCACTGATAGATTCTATTTTTTACTTGTATCGACATTTTTCAAGCTTAAAATGTTAAAATTTGTAAACAGAAAAAAAGTATAAAAAATCCTTTCTTTGTTCTTCTTCAATTATGACGTCAAACAAATCGCAAGAATTAATTTGACATCTTTTGCAAAAAGGAATAGTTTTACTTTTACATAAAAGAAGTTGCGTTCTTTTAATATAGTTTTTCAAATTTATAAAAAGAACCACTCAAAATAATTTAAATTTAAATCATATGCTTAAAGACCACTATTTTTTCAAAACCGATGTTAGTTTTCAAAAATTAGACTCATTCGGCTCTAAACCTACTTCTTGTCAACTTTTAAGTCTGAAATTACAAATTAAAGGCAAACAGTTTTAGCTAAACTGGACAAAGAAAGCCCCAAAACAAGAAAAATAAAAGTCCATTAGTCAAACATTTAGCATACAAACGGAATAATTCTCCAAATGTTCCGTTCCTGGCCAAGCATAACGCAATCCACAAGGGGTACATTACTAAATAAATATTCCTCGGTTCATTCCGAAATTATTTCCACTCGCCCATTCGTTCATTAAGGAAAAAAGGCTGCGTACGTGCTCAGGAAGTGCCTTGATGGTTGTTAATGATGATTATTGCCGACTGACGCTAATAAAATTTCCTTCAGTGCATTGCAAGAAAATCTTACAGATCTTGTTTAAATGGAAACCGTGCAGTTAGAATGGGGTCGTTTCCAAAATTTTAAAAGTATTTTTTTCTGAAAGAGCATGTTTAAAAACATAGGATCTGACCATTTTTTAACTAATTTAAGTTCAATATTTTAAAAAAATTATTTAAATCGGTGAGTTTTTCATTGTTTACATTTCTTGGCGATGACATCACAAATGATGAAATGCCATTCTGTGTTGAAATTCACAGAACAAAATATTTAATTCTCATCTTTACTCATGTGTATTGGCAACAATATGGTTGATAGCAAGCGTAGAGTGCAATTTTAATTCGCTGCTTGATTATCATAACGTGGAAACGTAGTAGAAAGATGCGGCAAAGTGCATCATTTGTGACGTCATAAAGACCGCGCCTTGTTTGAAAAATCGGACATTTAAAAAGAATTAATTTAAAAAAAAACTGTTGGGAAAATAAAAGTATTTTCTGGGTCCATGTTATTATTATTATTATTATTATTATTATTATTATTACTTGCTCATTCTATCCATTTCAATGACTAAAAGTAGTACTTTTGACTGAAGGAAACCACCTCATTGAATTGAAGTTCCTGGTTTGATGAAAATATTTTCATCGGGAAAAAGAATGGACAATAAAAAGTATATAATGCAACAATACTTGAAATGGAATTTAGGAAATACTGTGTCCCCTATTTTTCGTCGACATGAAATTTCCTTCCCCTGATTTTCAGTTTCAACCTTACTTTTTCATGTTTTTAAGGAGGGTAGAATTTTTAAATGGTGGCGAAAAGTAGGGTAAACCAGAAATACAACGCGAATATGTTACCGTAAACGAAAAAAGGTATCAAATTTTTCTGCAGCCCTCGAAACGATTGCAACCAAACCTAATCAGCACCAGTTTCCATTACGATAGATTTGCGAACCAAATTTCGTTCAGATCCTTACGTTACTTTTTCAGTTGATCTCGCTCAAAAAGTGCTCACAGAAACACACACTGACAAACAGTTTCTAAAACTGATCAAAAGGCATAATCCGTCAAAATTCAGAAATGTTCACAAGTCACATATTCTTACCTTTGATTTTTCTACCGATGAATTCGCTTTATTTGAGTGTATATGAATTGAAATCTGTGATATTAAGGAATATCTGTAGTTCAAAACATCGATAATTTTTGTTTGATGTATCATGCAAGGTGCATTTGCTTTGTAAGTGCCATGATGTATTTTAACGTGTGTTTTATTACGCTTATGGATTTATCTTTAGAAAAAATCTTTTGAGTTTATGGAAAACGTGTATGGTATAGTTGTGCCTCGGAGAGATGACGGATGAAATGGAAGCGGAAACGAGACACTTCACTTTGCAATCAGCAACCATTTTGTAACGATCAGCGAGAAGGCGCGTGCAGCAAAAAGTTTACTGCTTTCGCGCTCTTGCTGATCCTACCTATTACAAAATGAAGAAGTCTGTTTTTGCTTCCAGCTCATCGGCTATCTCTCCGGAACACAACTATATCTTTTCTATCAAGAATTCCATTATAAAGAAAGAAACTCATCATCCGAAAGATTCTAAGGTAAATTATATGACACAGCAAGTGTACTGAGAAAAATCTATTAAATTTATATAAACATGTATAGTCTTCTAACAAGTGCTCTATCATAAATAAAGCAACTCATCATTTCTACTTTTCTATAATAAATATGTAAAACTTCAACACTTATGTCCTTGTTAATTAGGATAGTTTGGAATTTTTATTGAATCAAATCTTCTAACTAAAAAAAAAGCGAAAAAAATGTTTGTCTATTTTACAGCACAAGTCCGTTTAACCGACTTCAATAAAATTTGACATAAAATCAGTGATTCAAAGCATTAGGGTGATCACCTTCAAGCGTTTCTTCTACGATTATATTTGTCCCCCTTTGTTTAAGCTAAAGCTTTTAACATAAATTGGCCAGTACGAATACCGCAACTTCGCATTAAATTGTAACAGACTTTGCATCAGACTGTAAATCATAGATACAATCTGTTACCAAGATCAAACTGCTTCCCAACGCGAAAGATTTTAATTAATCTCCCCTTCTAATTCTAACAAAGGAACTTAAGATAAATTATAGAGAGTAACTTACAACTTAAAAGAAACCTAAATTCAAGTTGCTTCGAAAAAGATTACAGCCACGTGCAGCAACTCGTTAACAATATATGATGACATTTGCAGACAAAATATGGTTGGAAATCTTGGCTCGAATTCAAAATCTGTATTCTTGAGTTATTTCTGGTGGAAAGTGAAAACCACACATCAGAACTGACCTCAATTTTTAAAACTTGCTGTCTCAATTTTGTCGTTTTCTTCAACCAAGCCAAATGTTGACATGTATATCTTGAACTAAAACATCTTCGGTGGTAATTTTCTCGCTTAAAGTAACGAAAAGGGAATAAATGATGTTTCAATCGTCAGAACTAGGTTTTTCTTTTTTTTTTTTTTTTTTTGCTACAAATGACTCTAATAACACTTAACTCTGAACCAAATTACTGCTTCGTTTTAACAGTAGAAACTCTGATTACGTGATTCGATAAATATAGTAAGAAAATATAAGTAACCATTACGCTAAAAAACGAGCAAGAGTTAATTATAATAATAAATTCCTGCATGTGAACTTGGTACATGACAATTCTGTACCTCATAGTCAGACTAACATAAGTCCAAAAAAGTGTGGAAAACGTAAGTTTCCGTTTTCCGCATCGCGAAATGTGAACGTGAACATCATTCTAAAAAAAGAGTGCGCGTCCCACCTTTGCATACGCCAGACAAACGTTTTCTCTCTCTCTTGTAATTATGTGACTTTCGTTGTTCTGGCTTTGAGGTACACAATTGTCATAAACAAGGACTTTCCTGACAGCAAAGAGTGTAGTCATCCCTTTATCATTACTAATAATAAAAGTTGAAAGTCTCTCTGTCCGGATCTCTCTATCGCGCATAGCCCCTAGACCGTTCTGCCGATTTTCATGAAATTCAGCACAGAATTAGTTTGTAGCACGGGGGTGTGCACCTCGAAGCGATTTTTAAAAAATTCGATTTTGTTCTTTTTCTATTCTAATTTTAAGAACATTTTCCCGAGCAAAATTATCATAAGATGGACGAGTAAATTACAAAGTTATCATAACGTGAAACCGTAACATGGGCAAGCCAAAAGACCTTTTAATTTTCTACTACGGGCAAAACCGTGCGGGTGCCACTAGTAGTAAATAAAAGTAAGGTTTCAAAGAAATTCTGGAAGGAAGTCTGTGGCAGACGTGCGTCCAGGAGACCCCATAGCACCTACAGCCTTGAAATTTTGTACAAAATTACTTCGAGTCCCGGGGGTGTGCACCTGGAGTTTTATTTTTTTTTTTTTTTAAATACGAATTAGTTTTTTTTTTTTTTTTTGTAATTAAGTTTTTAGTCTCAAACTTCGCTTAAATTGCCTATTATTGCCTATTAAAAGGGTGAAAAATTACTTACATATTAATATTATATATCGTTGGAAAGGGTAGAATTTTCCGCGTTCTATGCAATTTGTTTCAATGCTCAAACTTAAATACGGCGGGAGTAATTTGCGTTTTTAGCTCGACCTTTTTTAGGCTTAACTAAAATTATGCACTACTTTCTTTATTAAATCTTTCAGTAAAAAGCGAAGGAATTGTCCTACAGTTTTCTTTTTGACACCACTGAAAAGATCGGCTTTTTTTACTCCAGATCTAACTCGACCTATGGTTGAAAAACTAAACTTCTATCTCCAAAGGAAAAAAAAAGTTACAAGTCGTTAAAAATCAGGTTAGAATAATCTCATCTCCATTAAAATTATTGATGTTTTATTTGGCGTTGCCATAGTTACGTCTTTCCGATTCGCATGTTTCTTCTTTCTTACTCACTAACTTTAAGGATTTCGATTTTAACGGAAAATTTTAGGCTAAACTCAATTCAAGCCTCGAGCTAAAGAGCAAAATATATTACAAGAGACCACGAATATGAAAGCAACTTTGCAAACGTACAAAACTAGTTTTTCAATGCTCATGAGCCCCTAAGGCTCTGCAAATTGGTACAAGCTATTTTGAAATCCGGGGAAGGGGTGCTTTTTAATCCAAAGGAATAATATTTTGGGGGGATTTGATCCATAATGCGTTTTTAATCTGTTTCTTTATAATTGACGATTTAAATCTTTGCGACGGGAGTTAGTGAGCGTTAACGAGCTGAGGGCAGAGTCCCCTAGTAGTTAAAAAAAAAGAATTTAATGTTAATGAAACTTTTAAGCGTTGAATTTTGTTTCCAAGGTAGAAATATGGATATTAAATAAAAGATTTCAATAATTTAAGACGATTGCATTAATTTTATTCAAATTTTGAAATTATAATTTCTTTTGTATGTTGCGGAGATGCATACTTAGCATGATACAACCGATATAATTGAGAAAGACGGATAAAAAACTTTGGCATAAGTGATGCTGAAAAAGTAGAAGTATTACAAAAAGGGGACAGGCGTTTGTTGGTCGTAATCCGCCAAGCTCAACGAAACAGCACAGTAAAAAGACTTTAAATACCTTAAACCCCTGCTCCGTGCCATAAAATGCACGATGGTTCGGTAAAATGAGAATTTTAATTGAATAACAAAACGAAATAAGTTGAAAATTTATGCTGATAATCAATTGCATTCTAATAATCAAGAAATTAAATTTTGCAAATAAATAATACAACAGGTTTTTATTTTTTTTTGCAAACTAAATAAATAAATACATAAATAATAAAAATAAATTACTAATAAAAAAAGCGCATTAAATAAATTAAATGAAACAAATAAATACAAGAAACGGAACGTATTTTGACGATTTACGGTATTTAAAAAAAAAAAAAAAAACTGCTCAAACGGAAAAAGGCAGCAGTCTCTTCTGATCGTCATCATAACTCACACCATTATAAGACCTCACATTCATTTGAAAAACGGCTTTCGTGATTCAGAACATGTAAGAAATTTCAATTTAGGAAGAAAAAAGAGTGGTGGACATTTAAGAAGGCTAAAAGAGAATAATTCAAAAGAGGAACACATTTTGCAGCCTGGTCTAATGGTGCCACGAGCCACTTGTAACCACAATTCATTCCGCCGCGTGGTTTGGATGTGTCTGTCTTCGCCTGATGACCTCCTTAATAGATCGGCGCCCAAGGACCTTCAGTTAAAGGCACTTTTCAGCACTTGGGAACAATTCATACAATTTATGTCTTTTCCCTCGCAAGTGATTTTTAATGATGAGGCTGACGTTAAAAAAAAATGCGGTTTAGTTTTCATGAAAGCACTTCATGAGATTGGGAAAATGAAGAGTCAGTGAGACCATCGGAAAAAGAGATGAATTGAAGAGTTCAGAATCGAAACTAGCACATTAATTTTTTTAATTTTTATTAGTTTTACAGGGCGCAGATCAGTTTTCTGTTATTGTGGAATTTTAATAAGGACAAGTAGTTACTCAAAAGGCTGTCCTCAAAACTTAGTTGCTGTTTACGAATAGAACGGGGGCATTTCTGGGTCCTTTAAATGGTCAGAATCTATTTTTAGTTCATTTGACCAGGTGATAAATAGGTAGGCTCATGTTGTACTCAGATCCCACTAATAATAACATTTTTTTTTTTTTTTTTTTTGCGTTTAAAAACTGAATTAGAAATAAAAGTTGGTTTAGAACGCGCAAAGAATCTGAAACACACATATCTCTTATCACATTTTAAAGTGAATCCTAACATTACGTAACATTATATTCCTCTAACATTATTTTTTTTAATGGAATAATAATGTAAGAAGTATATTTCAGAGAAGAAAAATTTTAGTTTCTTTCTTATTTTATATATTCTTATCATAATATTCTTTACATACTGTAAGCAGAACATAAAAGATTTCTGCTGTGGTGCAATTATTGTTTTTTACATCTTCAAAAATAACCTGTAACAGCGACCACCTCCATCAACGGTCACTTTTTCAGGAACGGAGAGTGGTTGCTCCAGAGAAGTTTCATAGTATTTTAAAACTTAAAAGTAAACTTGAACTGAGGAGACATCTATGTTCCACAACGGTTTTTAAAGGGTTAAAATTTGTCAAAAATGAGATTGCGATTTCCTTAAATAAATTCATAACTCATAGCAGGGGTGCCCACAGGGTTGATAATGGCGCACGTTGCGCCATCAAAATGGGGGAGAGGATTTTTAAATTTTTTGTTATTTATTTATTTTACTTTATTGATTTATTTTCAATTTGAATTATTTATTTTATTTTACTCTTTATATTTCATTTCATTTATTTATTTAGTGTGTGTGTATGTGTCATTGGCGTAGCACAGAACTTTTCTAATAAAATAATAATAACAATAATAGTTAAAAATAAATGAATAAATAAATAAATAAATAAATATTTTAAAAAATAAATAAATAAAAAAGCGAGCTAAAAATAAAAAAGGAAAAAAGAGTTGAGGAAAATGGGCGGGGAGGATTTGAACCATTTAACTTGGGGGGGGGGGGCACCCCTGCCTCATAGTCTTTTTCAGGGACGTGGAGAAGGGACACCTGTTGGCCCGGGATAGAGCCTGAAGGGGGCCCAATACTTTTAAAATTAGTTGTGAAATATAGGGGTAAACAACATGGAAGGGACCCGGAAAAATCATGTGAGACGGGCCCCAAAATTTCTGTGCACGCCCTTGGTCTTTTTGAATGATTTTTCGCAACGTACGATGCAACAGTTTCCCACGCTTTCAGCATCTGTCGTCTTTCACTGGAAGGTTGCTTTTCTGCTGAGGCAGTCTCTTCCTCCTCCTCCTTCAGACTAATAAATACCCACTTCTTTCCGTGCCAGTTCAGCTTCATTAGCTTCTGGCTATGCTTTTTCAGAAAATCATCCATATCGTAGCTGTCCCACCTCCAGCCTCATAATTTTGGCAATCGAAACAATCTCTTTGAGGCTACAAAGAAAACTTACAAAAATACTTGCGTTAGCTAAAAATGACTCGCCACAGCTTCCTCCATGCACCATGCAGTTCGTAATGCGAAACATCGCTCTATAAGGAAGTCATTTATAACATTTTTCTTTTGCTCGTTGTGTGAATTACTCGTATAGTACGAGGGTTCATTGTCATTTCCATGTAGTTTCTAGAATTTTTTTTTTTTTTATTTATCTCATTAATAGCTGACGGAGGGAATTGATGCCCTCGCCACAAAGAGACGCCCGCCATTGAATGCCTCATAAATTATGCAGAAATATTTTTTCGAATTATGCGTCATGGACGGGGCTATTGCACTATAGAAACTACAATATTATGGAAATAGTTTGCGGTTGATGTAGGAACCAACTAAAAGCATACATACGCATTTTAAACTAAAAATCCAAATAAATTATTTTTTGATCATTTGTTTTTCTTTTTATTTAAATATTAATGTCTTTGCTTTGATTAGAATCAACAATATTTACTGTAAAGATTATAAAAAATATTCAGATGAATCTAAGTTTAGATTTCAATGTTCGTTCTCACAGCGATTATTGAAATTTAATTAAGCAAAGTGATGAATCCATAACTTCCTTGTGCCCTTGTTTCGTAAATATGATTGTAAAATGATATAGATTTCGCATAGGTTTAGAAAAATCTCTAAAGCTGCTGCCGTGAAATCCAGAGTTTGATAAAGTCATCACCAATCAGGTTCGTTACTATTTTTTCTGTGAGAACCACACGAGCAATTTTTTTGCGGCGCAAAGCAGTTTTCTTACTACGAAAGGTCGCTGTTTTATAGAAATGTCTAGATGACTGAAAATGTGTTAGGATTTCATGATACTGAAAGAAAATTGAAGCTTGTAGTTAAAGAAAAAAGTGATGTAAGATGAAAAAAATCATTGATCCAAATTAGTAAGTTTCATGATTTTGGGGCAAAATTAAATTTTTCACATCTTTGCATAATTTATGTGGCTCTTAAAAAATATTGCAACTGAAAGTTTTACATCCAAAATTCAAGTGACAATTGCTCAAAACTTTAATACCTAGCTTTTGCCAAACGCATGAAAAATCACGACATATGCTTCAAGTTGGGGTGCCCTCCCCCCCCCCTTCCCAAGAGCGATGGTGCATCCTTCAATGCTTGAGCCCAGAATGAGAACCTTTCAAAAAGAGAAAAATCTCACATAAAACTAAAACATCCCTCATAAAATGTCAATGGCGCAGCCTGCGCCATGCCCCCCCCCCCCTCGTGGAGCACCACCTGATTTAAGGAAACATGAGTTCAGCCTCAAATGACATTGCCATGCATTGAAAACGCACCGAAGAAAATAATTAAACAGAAAGAGAAGGGGAGTGGACAGTTTGAGAACGGAGACGCAATCTGACATTCTGTCTGCTACCTTAGCGGGAAAACACTAATAATTTCTAACTTAAAATATGATTTAAAAAAAAGTACAACTAAAGTAATATGTGATTCAAATTTTCACGGCAAGATTTATTAGTTTTTTGCTAGTTCTTGAGCTACTTTCTTTTCCTGCGTTGCAGGTATATTTTCTTGTATGATGTTTTCAGTACTATTGTACTACAAAATAGCACTAGACCAGGATTCACTACTTCTTAATTTTCAGTCAAAGTTTTTATTTCCTTTCCGTTACAAATTTCAGAATGAACTGTTTGAACATTTCCCCAACTGAACTCCATAGATCCACAGTATTACTCTAGTGTCTCATTTGTTCTTTGAACTTCTTCAGTGTTGTTTAAAAATTTCTTGATTCCCATTGGTTATCATATGAAAAGATTTTAACTGTTACTGTCTCCCCTTCCCGCAACAGAAGAAAGATAATTAGTGAGTATAGTAGATACAACAGAAAAGGTTAACTTCTCTGGATGAAAAGATTGGAGAAAATTGCGTTAGATCGGACGAGACGACTCTCGTTCACCTAGATTTTTCGTAAGGCAGACCCTTGTTTCAGCACATTCGTGCCCCTCATAAATTCTCGACGACCCGCTGTCACCGATTTTGTTTTCTATAACTTTTCCCAACGCGCGTGCTGCAGATAAGGATCTGTCGTTTCTGAATCCATTCATGAAGGTGGAGGGGAGAATTTCTCAAAAGTGCCTTAAAATGATAAGTCACCGGCGACAGAGACCAGACGAGGGATCAGACGTCACAGTTCCGTGGGGGTGGTGTGGATTTACGGTCGTCTTGGTAACTGCTTCCCGCTCGGTTTTTAGTTTTTCGCTTCCAACTCGGCTCTTGCGCTCTTGGCATCATCCCGCAACTTGAGTTGGCAACATATGCTTCAGGAATAGCAAGAGTGCCCACCTGGGGGGGGGGGGACATGGCGCAGACTGCGCCATTGAAATTTTTAGGGGGGTGTCGTTTTGAGGAGTATTTTTCTCATTTGGGGGGGCACTCCTGGGAATAGATGAATCGATAGGAATAACTTTTCGTATCAAGGCCCGCACAAAATAGAAAAAAAAATATAGTTTGAATTTTGCGATCTTGAATTCTCAAATTATGTTTCTCGCAACCACGGACTGCGATAGGACAGTTCTCATTGGGTTTCTTGTTTCCGCTAATGGCTTTTATCGCAACCATAATTTGAATTCAAGACATCAAACTTCAAATGAATGCCAGGGGCCGGATGCTGGATGTTTTACGCTGGACGCTGGATGTTGTGGTGAGCTGGATACCGCGCGTGAAAAGGATTGTGCAAAGTCGAGAAGGTCGTTTAGATACAATTCGATTCCGAGGCACACATACGCCTGTACTTTAAGCATAGAAGAATAAAATCAAAGGACGCGGACTTCATTTAACGGTCAAGTGAAAACAATAAGCAATTCGTAATTGCTCCGGAAGGGGAGGGTTAGGAGATAGGATTTCAAGTAACTTTTTGAATTCCTTAAAACTACAATAGTTCTACTGCATATTTTTGAAGAACAAAATTCGTGTTCAGGGTCGACCAACCATTGATTAAACTTTTTTTTCCCTTTAAAAAAAGTTTCAAAATTTATTCTTTGATGAATTGGCAACAGTAATTTTCTTCTGTAACAAGTCCAAAATGAAATTATTTTTATAATTTTTTTTTACATTTGTCTACTGGTTAAACGCATTCATTTTACTTATTAGCTGTCCGATTTTTATTTAAACGTCACAAAAATCCGAAGAAGAACCATAAAACTGCTTTACTTAAAAATTAAATATGCTAATAAAAATGCTTTTACTCTCATGGATAAAAATCCTACTTTTTAACGATGTTATGAATTTCTGAAAATTGTGCTTAAGTGTTTTATTAAATCATTAGTGAAAATCTCCCCTCCAAATACCACAAATCCGCTCCCCCCCCCCAAGAGTGAGAGCCCCTCCCCCCAAAAAACACCCCCCAAAAATATAATTTTCTAAAATTTTCAATGGCAAACTCTGTACCATGCTCCCCTCCCTCCGTTGTACACCTTTGATTTACTAGTCAGACCACTCTAATCTCACAATAAACTAGCATTCTGCCTCAAACGTGGTCCAGCGCACAAAAGTCGAAGCTGAAAAATTTCCAAGTTCGAATCTTAGTAATGCAGACACTTCTTTAAGTAACGGACATTTTTTATAAATGTAACTGCATACTATTAGAAAAATTTAATAGCATTTAAATTTTAATTTTCAACTGCCAAAAATTATTTAATTTGTTTTAACTACGCTCTCTCAACATTGACGCTCATTTTTTACAGGTAGATGAAAAATTTCACGGAATATTTACCAAAGTTGTGTTAATTAAATTATATTTGATCTCGAAATATACAAACGACACATGAAATATCCTACCCATTGCTCATCATCACTAGCTTTTAATAAAAGGATTCGATACTTTTGGTATGCTTTGAAATTGTGAGAAGAGAGAAAAAGTTTTACGTAAACGTCTGATTTTCAACAGATTTTATAATGAAAATTATAGTTCTTGCATAGCATACATAGCTAATTATTGTTGACTTTTTGCTGCATTAAAACTTGTATTAAAAGTGGTTTGAAATATCAATTGAGGTTCAAAAAATTAACATCTATCATCCAGCATTCATTTGAATTTTGACGTCTTGAATTCAAATTATGTTTTTCGCAATCACGAATTGAGGTAGGACCCTACTCATTAGGTTTCTAGTTTGTACAAATGAAATAGAATGGAAACGGCGAAGAAATTTTCACCCGTCCAATTATAACGGGTGATTTTCTAAAATAGGTAATACGAGGTATGTCCATAAAAAAAAAATGATTAGGTCGCGGTAATAAGGATAAAGATTTTATGGACGATATCCACCAGTACTCATATCATAAAGATAGCAATTATTTACAGCGCAAAACGTTATGTATTTTTTATTTCTTCTCAATCTTAAATGATGTTAATTAGTAACCTGGAAATTTAGTATTTAGATGAGTTTTTGCTGTTTAGTTCATCTATAGTGTTTTTTCCGGAAAAAACGTAATTTTATACAAAAAACCCCTTTTCTAAAAAAAAATTTAAAGTCTGCTGAAATTAAACCCTGAATAATATATGATTAAAATCAATCCGCAGACGATTTGTAAAAATTACGACGAAAATTTCGCTTTCTAAATAAATATTAAAACAACTGTCGTCATGGTAATCTGAAAAATCAGAGCAACATCAACTTTGGTCAAGTGAGGATAATAAGCAATTCGTGATTGCTCAAAAAAAAAAAAAGCAAACTTGATTGAAAACTGCCACATGCCAATCTACTTAAAAATATTTTCTTAAAAAATAAATTTCTTTCGTGTATCTTAAAGTTATTATTTCGAATTCAAGAGATTCACAAAAAATATACACTTCTTCCTTTCTATTAGCCATTAAAGGTCAGATGACGGACTGTTAAGATATTTTCCTTCGCATTCTACTACTCACAGCAAGAAATAATTGCTGTGTAGTAATATTTTCTTTGATGTATGCCATAATTTTACGCTATTTGAAAACAATAATGCAATTACAACCGGATTTCCTGATAGGCATAGGTCGTATAACATTGACTTTTCAGATTCCTCTAAGCAACCCAACAAGTCTTGACCTTAAACCTTGGGTGATCCCAAATAAAAGGGTAAATGGTTTTAAAGGATTCAATAAGGTTGGAAAAGGTGAGCATGATAATAAACGGATTTTTATGCCAAACACGTAATAGCATAAGATAGTTGAAAAGCCGCACTTGTAAACGTAACATTTTTGAACATAAAAAAAGCTCACAGCTTTTTATAATTCAATGATTCATAATATAACAGGAGGAGTGCACTCTAGAGCGTCAAAAAAAAAAAAAAAGTCGAGTTTTCGAGTCGCACACCCTCTTATATTTTTCCTTTTTGGTCAAATCATTGTAAAAAAAAAAAAAGTTTCATGTAATTTTAATAACGGCAACTCGTGCCGACTTGCGCATGAAAGCGTGAACCAGCGCTGCGTACTTGGTCGAATCGATTTTTTTTTCTCTGTTTTTGAAGTTCGAAATTTCATGCTGATAAACGTTGCCTCTATAGCCCGAAATGTACCACAAAAAATATTTATCCAAATAAAAAAAAATATTTAGATGTCCTGCACAGGAGGTATAAAATTTAATTTTCTGCAAAAAATTGATTTTTTTTTCTATATATTTCTGTAAAAATGTAAGGTAAAATTTAAGACGTTATCAAGTTGAAAAATATAAGGAGTAAAGTCAATAATAAGCGTTTAATAGAAATTTTTGCTCTCTTGCAATATTTAAGTCTCTTTCATAGTGTGAAAACATTAATTTTTTCAATTTCAAGTTAAAATTTTTCATTTTAAATATAGTATTTTTTCATTATTCATTAGCAATTTTGATTTTAGGGTAAAAGAGTCGGAGTCGAGAATCGAAAGTTTAAAATTTCAAGAGTCGGAGTCGGTCGTTTTCCCTCAGTTTCTGCGGTTCCGCCAGTGCTTCGGAGTTAGAGTCGTAGTCGAACTGATTTACGGGTGTAGTTATTGGGGTCGGTCATTTTCCCTCTGACTCCTCATCTGTGATTTTCTGATCTTCTACTCCTTCGATTCAGTGATCATACTTCCCTCCTCCCAATCATAGTGTTTAACGCCACTGGATTTTTTTTTCTTCAGGGCTTACCCGAATTTCAAAAGGTCTATGCGAACGAGCCCACATCCACCTGTGCCTGTGGCAGTAAAGCAGTGGCGGTCATTTGTCAGGTTTGCTGTCCCATGCCGAAAGAAGTGTGAGAGCCCTATAGCCTTCAGAAATAATTTTCATTCGCAAATCGTATGAATTTCATCAAATATGTAAAATAATTCTCACGAAATTGGGAAGACGCACTGGAGCAGAGCTCCAATGCAAATTAAGCCCTAACTGACCAGTTTGAAAAAAAAAAAAAAAAAAAAAAAAAAAAAAAAAAAAACAAATGAAAAAAGAAAAAAAATTTTTTTTTCCCCATTTAGTTTCATTCTTGTAAAAATTTTCGGACACATCACCTTAGTCAATGTTTGTTCTAGTAATACAAAAATTAAATACTATTCGTAAAAGCAAACCGTATCAATGCATGCTACTTTCGTTTGCATTTCAATTCTTAACTACATACGTATATTCTGTTTTGAATTGTTGGAGGCAATGGTTTGAGACAAAAGATACCATTAATTTAAAAAAAAGAAGAAGAAAAAAAAAGTACACTTCCTTCGCTATTCACAAAATTAGATCTTCTTCAAAGAAAAAAAAAACAACTCAAGCTACGGCAGCATCTGAAATGTAAATTATCACTCACTGCATTTTTTAAACTTATCTCAGACATTCAGAATGTTTGACTCACAAGACAAAAAACTCGTCACAGGAAAAAAAATCCCAGACATTGCAACAAAATGAAATGAACATTTTGAAAAGTTACAGATAGCTGCCTGAGTAAAATCTGGATTATATATTCAACCGTCAAAGACGGATTAAACTGAACAAACAACGCAATCTATGCATACCGCGCGATTGACACAAGTCTTTAAATCATTCTGATCCAGAAAAAAAAAAAAAACTTAAGAAAGCTAGTATAGGGTGCAATATCCTTGACCGTGAGGGTCACATTTCAAGAGCTGATAGGACTTCCGCGCAGAAAATGATGACCCAATTGAGCGGAATGATGATAATCATCATTCGCAGGATATGATTCATTTCATGGTTATTAGGATCATCTCGGATCTTCGAGATTTCCTTTCTTTTCTTTTTTGTGAGAAGATGGAAGCAATTCTTGCAACAGAAGATATTCAGTTGGGGGTGAAAGTTGGGGGATTTGTGTCAGTCCTGAAAGGTCGTGTGAAAAAGGAAATTTAAGAGCTTTTGTGTCATTTTTGCGATAAGGCTATTGGAATCCCTTGAAGCATCAAAATCTATTTGATCCCTTTTTATAAACAATTTGGTACCTACTTCTCTTCTACTACACTCCGAATTGTTGAGAGGTCGTTGCCTTATCTTTGCTGAGTGTTTTTAACAAAGTAAATGCACATGTCTCTTGTAATTAATTGCATTTGTGTAACTTGTATTTCCATGACTTGTATGAATGGTAAGTGACAATTTAAAAAGAAATGCAGTGAGTCGAAATGGGAGGTACGCAACATATGAATTACAAATGATCACTACTGTGTTTAGTTTTTCTGGAAGCTCTGATGAACACAGTACCAATACGACGCAACTAAAGGACATCAGACATCTTCTAAAGAGCAAATAAAACCAGCCATTCGGAAACTACACCATCAAATGTAATATTGATTCTTTCCTATGATTGATACAATGAGGATCAATATCAAGATCCATCTAGAAACTTATTTTTGTCCAGACTTCTTTTAAATCCATTCATGTTTTGAATAAGCGTGTGACGTATGAGGAAAAATGTCAGCCAGAATTAGGGACCTGGAGCTAGAATACTCCGGAGCTGTGTTTTCCCTGGAGTTAAATCTCTAAACTTTCCTGCTACAAGGCTTCTCGAGTATGTAAAATATTATTCTACCCCCCCCCCCCGTCTTTTAAATAGACCTGAAAATATAATATTTAGCTAGTTGCCAATGGTCGATAGACATTTTTAATTTTACAGATGCTTAAGTATCAATAGATGCTTTATCGAAGGGTTTTCTCTCTTCACACGCATTAAGATATAGTGAAATTACTGCAACCAGAGCATTTCTGGAGTTAGAGTCATAGCTTATTATTTAGTAGCGAAGCTGAAGCAAAAAAAAAAAAAAAAAAAAAAAATCGGCTAGGGGTTCCTGGTCAGAATAGAACTCTGCCTAAGAGCCTGCAGTAGAGAAAGTCGCAGTTCTTGTTTTCAAATTGAGTAACAAATTTGCATTTTTATACAAGACTAAGAAAATGCACCATTAAAAAATTAGTGTAAATCACTAAGCACATGTGTACTAATCTATCGATTTTCTGATAGCTGTGCCCAGCGCATAAGGAATGATTTAAACGTCTACCGAACAAATGTAAAGTAAAAACGCGAATAATAAACCTTCTGATTAAATATCCGTTACAAAATAAATCTCTTTTTCTAAAATACAGACGAAATACCAGTGCTTACTACAGTGGCGTATATATGTTTTTATTTTGGAGGGGGCCCATATAACCAAGATTACCCCCCCCCCCCCCTTTATTTTTTTTTGGGGGGGGGGGAGCAATAGTATCCTGATGATCTCTTTTTTTTAGGTGGGGCAAGAACTTTATATAAGGTTTGTCATCGAGTGGCGCAACCAAATAATAGTTTTAGGAGGGCTTTCTCGAGAAATAATTTTTGAAATTCTAGTCCTAAGAATGCAGTTTTAGACAGTCTCTGGAGATGCTAGGGGGAGGAAAAAGCTAGGGGGGGGCTTCTGTGGAAGTTTTTAGAAATTTTTTTTCTTAAAAAGGCCATTATAGGCTGGATTTGTTGACGTTTGTAATGAAAGGAATGGGACTTTTTGAAGTTTCCCCTTATTGATTTTTTTTTTAAATAGAGCGAAGCTCTATTTAAAAAATCCTCCGCCCAATTTTTCGAAATTGAAGTTCTAAAAACGCAGTTTCAGACAAATTTCGATGATGTTACGGGCAACAAAAACTATTTTGAGATTAAAGTCCTAAAAAACGAAGTTTTAAACAGATGTTCAGTAATACTACGTGGAGGGATTTAAACACTCTCCATCTTGAATTTTCCAAAATTGTAGTTTTTTTCCTCCTCAGATTTCATACGGGAGTAGTTGGACCCTCGTCCAAAATTTTTTCGTAATTGAAGTCTTAAAAGCGTGTCTGTGGACCATATTTGGTAACGTTATGGGTTCGGCCATTTTTCAAAATTGAAGCTCCATAAAGGCAATCTTAAACAATTTTCGATGCTTTCAGAAAGCAAGGCGTTTGGTAATTGTACCCTGGAAATTTTTCGACATTGTATCCCTGAAAATGAGGTTGGAGAAGCTCTTTAATGGTTTTAGTGGGTGGAGGGGACTTCAAAGTGTAGCATTTTGAAGACATTCTTGTCTTAGGCCGACTAGGAAAAAGGGGAAAAAATGGGGGGGGGGGGGGCTGAAAAGAATAGAAAGTGTTGGACGTGATCAATAGTCATCAGTAACTTTTGAAAATTTTTATTTTACGGTTCTTTTCAAAAGCAATTCAGATTTTTTCCCAACATTAGGCAATCTTTGGAAGTAAGACAACGCTATTTCAGGTCATCTTTATAGATGTTTAGTGGTAAGGAGCGGTTTAGGGATCTTCCTCTGAAACTTTTCAAAATTCAAATCTTTAAAGCACAATTGCAGACTATTTTTCATAGTAACCTCAGTGAAAGGATGTTGGTTCGGGGATCCTCCTCCAGAAATGTTTTGAAATTGATTCCCGAAAAACACCTAATTAAATGCGCTTTTAGGACATCGATTTCCATTATTACTCCAACTGAACAACTAAAACTTATTTTAAATTTCTTTTAGGGAACGAGAGTTAAGGAGAGAATCATTTTGAAAAGAAAAAAAGAAGGGGGGGGGGTGAAAGAGAGGAATTAAAAGTGCTAAGCAATTAGCTGCATCTGTTAATTTTTTTTTTAACTTAAAGATTTCTTTTTGAAAGAATTGAGATTTTTTTCCCAACATTATTTGTTTTTCATTTTGTTGAAATAACTTCGCTTTCCCAAGACCCATTCTTTTCTGGAGAACGGGGTACGGTCCTCCAACTCTTTCTGAACACTATATCCTGGTGCCATCTAAAGCAGGGTTCCCAAACTTCACCTATTCACGGCACCCTTCGAATAATTAGAATTTTCTCACGTCATCCCTGTCTAGTTTTATATACAGTGGCTCCCAAAAGTGTTCGTACACCTTGAAATTTTGTAGTAAAAGCAAAATAACGCAAAACTGAATTCGAATATGAAGTCCAATTTTTTTTCACACCATTCTTATGCCATTCTGAATAAAAGCCAGTAGTTTTTTTTAAAAATATCTTCAGGTTTTTGAAATTTGTCAAAAAACGAAGAGACAGAAAAAATACGCCACAAAAGTCATCGTACACTGAAATATTTTCGAATAAATTCATGATTAAAATTATCATATGTGGTTTTTTTATTATTTTTGCATTGTGATGACACTGTAAAGTCATTTGTCTTGAATTTTTTATTTATTTATTCCCTAATATTCTGCTTATTATTTTTAAATGGCAGGTATGAGTAGAAAACAACAAACACGATTCGAAATTTGATTTTTTCCCCTCACAGTAGACATAAATTGGTTTAAAATGTCTCTAAATTAGTTAATTTATACCATTCTATAATAAAGTGTTAGATAAAATGGTTTAAAGACAACAATCGGATCGAAAACAAGGAAAGAAAAGGTCAAATGGCAAAGTTAACAAAGCGTGATCGGAGGTTTACAGTTAAAAAAATTATGAAAAATACACATTTGAGTGCTGAAAAAGTTTCTGCAGAATAGAATGAAACATTTTATGTTTAATTTTTACTTAAAATTGTTCGTCAAGTTCTCTGATTAGCTGGATTAAAGTGGACCTGTTCACGCAGAAATTTTCTTGTTCGTCCGAAAAACAGTAAGCTTACTCTTTCCGTCGTAAAATCAATGATAAATAAGCTCAAAACGTTTTGGAACAACGTCTTACTTATAGATGAAAATAAATTCAATATTTTGGGTTAAATTGTTGTATGTCAATAGAAGAAAAAATGAGGAATTTAATCTTAAGAACTTAACTGCATCAGTTAATCAGGACGGTGAAGGTGTTTCAGCGTGAGGGTGCATTACAGCATCAGGACTTGGAAATTTGGAAATTTTTGATGAAATAATGAATTATGCTGTTCATTTAAATATTTTAAAAAACAATTTTAAACTATTAGTCCAAAATTTGGTAATCGGAAACAACTTAGTTTTTTTTATCAAGATAACGATAAGAAGCACACGTTTGCGTTTGGTGCCTCAAAAATTGTCCTTAAGCTTAGAAATATCTCCTCAATCACCAGATTTAAACTTAATGGAACATGTTTGGAGATATCTGGTAGCTAGATTGCGAAAATTCACCATTGAAACGAAAAGGGAACTAGAAACAGTAAGACTCGAAGTGCGACTGAACACTTACTCAGAAATTGCACAAAAAAAGAAAGAAAAAACAATGAAATCCATTCCCAGACGTTTAGAAGCTGTTGTTGATACTGCATGATATTGTACTAAATAATAACTTTGTAAAAAGTATAGATTATTTACAAATTTTTTGACATTTTTCCAAAGTGTACGAAGACTTTTGTGAGATAAAATTTCCTGCAATTTTTGGTTTTTAATTTTTTAAAAATTATGTTTTAATGTTTTATTAAAAATTCTCATGTAGTTTTGTTAAAAATAGATCATAGATCTTATAATAAAATACCTATTGCGAAATATTAATTCTAACTAATGGATAATGGCCTATTTCACTGAAAGTCGTAGGTGTACGAACACTTTTGGGAGCCACTGTTCATACATACGTATTATTGTTACCATGGATGCTTGGCGGCACCACGGCACCCAGTTCAGAAATCTCTGCTCTAACGCATTATAATTACTACTATCACTGTCATATTTATTTATTCATTTTTGAAGCTAAAAGTTTGGAAATTATTGGTGAGCAACCAAAACCTAAAATAACAACCCTTATTTAAGTTTTTTTCCCCACATTTTGGAGGGGGCCCGTGTCCCCTCAGCCCCTTCCTTATATACGCCCTTGGCTTACTACTAATATTTAGACACATAACGGTTTAAAAAACTAAACGAGTCTATTTCTAAAATGGTCCACCTTCAGAGTAATGTTCGTCACGGTTACATTCGTCACACGTCATATTTTGGAAGAAAAATTCATTTCTGTCATATTATAGAAAAATAAGCATTAGGGTAACGGCACCAGTAACAGACATGCTTAAGACATTGCTGTCAGGTTAATTCAATTTTCTGCGCCTACTTTTAAAACTATTTTTCTCTCATGCAACTACATCTCATCTAACGTTTGGCTGCTTCTGGATCCTCTGAATTAGTTAATTCTTTTTTTATTTGATCAGTTTCGAGAAAAGTCTGACCCCCCAGTAACAGACACCGAAAAATCTGATGATAGCCAGTAACAGATAGGATGAGGAAAGGATGAGTATGGGAACAAAATTCCCCTTTTCTCTTCAAAATGTGCAAAATTTCTTTATTTTTAGAACTAAATCCTTATTAAATTCAAATGAACATGAAACACCAGCTGACCTCGTGGTGGCTGATCATAACCTTCCACCACTGCCTTGTAAATACCAACTGGCTCATAAAAGTCACTCTAATGATATTGGATGATTGCACTGTATTCATGGGCCCTAGCAATATTAGTTTCACTCACATAAAATTCTTATTATTTAAATCTAAACTTATGACTGTCTGTTACTGGACCCTTGTCTCTGTTACTGGTGCCGTCACCCTATTCTGCATAAAAAAAAAAAAAAAAAAAAAAAAAAAAACCTAAAGGAATGAAAATAAGGTATTGCATTGTTTTTACAATAATATCTACCTAAACTTTTGAGAAATTGAGAGCAGAATTTCATGTTGCAAATTCAAGGTTGCGATGCTACGCTCGCCACACTATAATAATTTAGTTTCAAACACCAATTTATGTGATTTATACTGTGTTATATTGCATGAATGTAACACAAAAGTTTTAATCTTTCACAAAATTCCGCAAAACCACAAGAAAATAATGTATCCGACCCTGTTCCCAGACTGGACATGATTCCAAGCCAAAAAAAAACATGTGAACTACGAGTTTACAATCCCACGGAAGGAAGCTGGACTTCCGACACGGGTAAAAGAAGGAGAGGAACCATAGAAGGGAGGAAGATGCTCGGATTTATCAATCAACGAGGGATATCAAGAATGACGACGTGCCATTCTCGATTGGTGATGATGGAGATGGGCGAGGCCCTGCCTCCTCCTCCTCCCTTCCTCGGGAATTCCAGCACAGAGAGCGGGTGGGAATGTGAATTCTCCATTTTCATTATTATTATTTTTTTATTTATCTCTTCAGCCTCCAAGAAGCGACACTTCGCAGAATGAACTGTGAACGGCAGCGCTGCGAGACAGTGATTGACGTGTTACGGAGAAGGATTAGAAATTGTTACGCAGAGTTTTCTTCGTTTCTCATGATTGGCGTAAAGTTGGAAAGTTCTGGAAGCGGAAAATATACTTTTTCAAAAAAATTATACGTCGATATTACGTCACTTCGTGAAAATATATAGAAGTGTGAGTTGCGTTGATGGAAAAATGGCATGAAATCATTTTTGAGAAGTATTTTTGTTCATGCATATTTTGTGTACAAACACGTAATTTGAAGAAAGTTAGGAAAAAAAAAGAAGTCCTTGTGCAGGAATGAATTGATGTTAGTTGAATATTGTATATATTGTGGTTCACCCGTTGGGTTTCTTGTTTCTACAAATGGCTCATATCGCAATCATAACTGCGAAAAACGTAATTTGAATTCAAGAAGTCATAATTCAAACGAATGCTAAGGACTGAATGCTGGATGTTGTATTCTGGATGCGGTTTTTATCTAAGAGGGTTGTGTAAAGTCGAAAGGGTCGAGTGTAAACAAAGCCGATTTTGGAGGAAATGAATGCCACCGTCCATAAGGAGGGGCATGTTCGTGGAGGCCCGTGGACCAGAGGGCATGGACGCTAGAGGGGACATGCTCGTAGACCAGAGTAGTTCGCATTATAAGTATCGAAAATAATATCAAAGGAACAACAACTGCGGTCAAGTGAAAACAAAAAGCAACCGTGATTGATTTGAAAAAAAAGTTATTTTTTAAAACAGTTTTTGAAAGCTCAAGGCCTCAGTTTTAAAACGGAATAATCTTTCTTAAGCAAGAATTGCATTTTCAAATTTCATCATTCAGAACCTTACTACAACCACAAGTCCTCGAGGAGCTTTCTTCGAAAATGGGGGGAGGGGGAACCATCGTAATTTTTACATATAATCAGCTTTCATCAAACATATTCAAGACATGCAATTGAAGAAAGCAGAGTTTTTAAATGTGTGTCAACCTTTTTATGCTTGAATGTAAAAATATGTAAATAAGCAGAAAAAAAAAGGAATAATTTAAATGACGACATAAATAAGACAAAAAAAAAAAAATACTTTGAAACAAAGTATGGTTGCAGCAAAAGGATACTCTAAAGTAAATAACAGCATTGAATACCGGTACAAAATAATGAAGAAATAAAAATATTAAAACAACCTAAAAAATACAAGGGAAAGTCAAATAAAATGAAAGCTACACGAAATGAAAAGTGTAAGTATTAGAACGCAAAAAAAACCCCCTAAATTTAAAAAATAAATAAACAGAAATTGAACAGCAGCCCATCAAACATTACTCCTGAAACTCATGGGAGTGCGGCGAAATGCTTAGAATTTCAAGAGTTCAACTCTACATAATTCTATCCTTTCTCCAGCAATTGCTTTCATGAATATAAAAGAACTCCCTTGTTCACTTTATTTAACATTTATTTATCACTCCCACTTATTATTTTTCAAAGACATTTGCAGGGTTTCCAATCATGGGGAAACAATTTGAGGAGCATCTGTTGTGGATTTGAGGAGCATTTTAAAATTTTGCGGAGCAATTTGATATTTTGTACAAAAATCAATAAAAATAACTAAAGCCTTAATCTAAAATTGTTTTGTAGCTTTAATAAATCGTTTTAAGCACGAGGATCAAAATAGTTATTTTTAAATTAATAAAACAGCTTTAAACACTATTTCAATCTTTAAGTATAAGCATTTAATTTCTCATATTTACATGTTTGTTATGGTAAAATAACAAAATTTAAGCTTCAAAACTTTTGGTCGGGAAATGCGGAGCAAAGGAACTTCTATGTGGAGCAGCGGAGTTTTGCCATTTTTGAGGAGAGACTCCGCAAAACGCGGAGCAGTTGGCAACCCTGCATTTGATTGATGTAAAAGTTCTCTCCCAAAAGTCATTTACTTACGAAAATAAACTTGTATTTCGTGCCACTTTATGTCATGTATTTCAAAGAATAATGTCATCAGAAAAAGAAAACGTAAACTTTTCATCAGAAAGTATAGTTATTTAAATATTTTACGACAGTTGGTCTTTAAATATTGCTTTGAAAGATGTTTTTCTCAGATTAGCGACTTTCTTAACCTTTATCGCAAAACCAAATTCTTATTAGAAAGATCCGACTGTATCCTCTTAAAATTCCAAGCGTCATAAGCAGAAAACGGAGACAGGTAAGGAATTCTCACACGCTTAACTTGCGTGTTTTATTTTGTCACAGACAACGGGACAGACAAGTTTACGATTGCAAGCATTCAACAATGTTGCAAATGAAAACGGAAAGTTTATTGCAACTCATTATGCTGTCGTAAAGAGATAAATGCCAGTTTCTGCAAATTTTTCCCTGAGGCGCACTATGATGCATTTCTAAAAGAGAGAAACAATAAAAAGGCAAAATGATTACTTTTCGATTTTTCTACTCAAAATTTACATTAATTTCTGTATAACTTGATGAAAAACAAAGTAATGCATCATCAAAATAAACAAATTTGTCCATTCACCTGTAGTCAAAGGAAAGGTTTAATTGCTAACTTTAACAAACAAATGCAAATCGGTGATCGATTAAAGTTTCTTTTCTTTTTTTTTTTGCAGAAAACTGTTCAACGGCAGAAATTTATGTTTACACTTGAAACTACAGTCGACTACCGCTACAACGCGATTCGACTTACGTGAAATGGCTATAACGCGAGTTTTTCACGGGTAATGAATTTTTGAGCTAACGCGAATTCCTCGCTCTCAAAACTAAAATATTTGGAAAGGAATCATGGTGCTAATTGTCGGCTTCATTATTGACCACTAAATATTGGTTTCGTGAATGTACTTTCATCTTTTTAGCATCACTGATTGTGCAAGTTCCCACACCATTCTAGGCAAAATATCGCTCTTTTAATGTGTAAAAATAACCACTCTACATTTTTCATTTATTTATTTACTTTTTAAGTTCTAAGTATGAAAAGTGATGAAATATTGTGACACCTAGGCATGCGGCTTCAGCTAAAGTTTGTAAAGATGGAAAGAAAAAGAGAAGGTTTGTGACAATTTAAGAAAGGGTAAAGATTCTTGATACGCTTGAACAACTAAAAAGTGGATCGACGGTAGCACGATAATTATTTATGAGTGAATCTTCCAAACAGACTATTAAAAGTCAAGAAAAGGAAATCCGTAAAGGTTCAGAACTTAGTTTTAATATAAAGCTTGTAGAGCAGTGTCTAAGCAAAATGCAAACAGTATGAAATTGAAAGCTGCTCTTGTGAGTTATAGGGGCCCTGGAAGAGGGGTATTACAATCAATGGAAACGTTATAATAGAACTACGAAGCAGCTCTATTTAAAAATAATCTTAGAATAACGATCTGATTGCGCAGCATAATTCATCATATTTAATTTTTTTTAAGTGTAATTTCACTATTGTATCTTCCGTACGGTATTGTTATTGTGTAGCGCTTAAAGAAAACTACTGTTCGTTCCGTTCTGTTTGGTATTATGTCTCCCCCTCTCTCATATTCATCATTGATTTTTGTGCATCGTAACAGTATTTTATGTCGAATCATGCATCTTATTTAAAAAATCAGCTCTTTATGTCAGAAAAGGTAAAATATGGTCAAGACATTGTCTAAAGCAGAAGGAGTGTTTAAAATATCTAAAATAATTGAGTATGTTATTTAAAAAATCGAACACGTACCCTTTTCCACAACGCGAGATTTCGACTTACGCGAGGGGTCTTGGAACGCATCCCTCGCGTAAGTTGGAACTCGACTGTACTACAGAAAAAAAAGAAGAAGAAAACAGAAAACAAGAAATCAAAATTATTAATGACACAAACTGGAAATTTTTATGAGTACAAGATTTAAGGACCACATTCACAACCACATTACTAAGGACCACGTTACAGATTCCAATCTTGCAATGGATGTAAATTTTTCATCCCATGAATTACAAACATTATGAGCTTTTTTGCAGTTAAATTAATCCATCATGGCTTCTTTGGAAGAAGAAAGGCCATTATCAAGTACGAGACATAACTGCGTAAGTCTGACATCATCATTCAAGATATTCAATCAATTATAAAGATGGTCACAGGTCAGATGTAACTTTTCATTCTATTTTTTTTCTTTCCTCTTGCGAAACTTTGACAACCAACAAGGAGAAACAGGAAAAAGAAAGATGTGGCAGTAATTAAGAAATTAGAGGGGATTTTCATTTGCGTCTCGTTAAATATGTAAATAGGTTGCCAAAAAATTAATTAAAAAAAAGAAAGAAAAGAACTTTAGGAAGTAAAAAAAATAAATAAAAAAGAATTAATTTGAATAAAACATTTCATCTATGAGATGTTTGTTTAACCTTTAAGCGGCATAAGCTTTGCGCTAGAGTGGAAATTCTTTTTCTATAAAACTATCAAATATTGATGTTAATAACAAGTATGTACTGTTCGCAAAAATTCTATTTTGTTAAAATATTTTTAAAAACTTATTCTGCGATTTACCTTACTCCTAATTTTAACTACAATAAAATTGGTCGAGAAACCCTGAAGTAAAATATGTCGTACAGGATATTTGTTTTTTATAATCATGGTGTTTTTATTTTATTGAGAGTGGAAATTTTTTGGTTGTGGACAAGCAAATATCACCGAGGACCGGTCAAATTTTTCTGCGGGATGGTCAGACTCGATAAGAGGCCATGTTAGCCTAGTCGGAAACTAGGGGCCCGGACCTTGGAAGGGAATGCGACACTGACGCGAAAAAAAAAAAAAAAAAAAGAAAGAAAGAAAGAAAAGAAGTAAAGAAAAAAGAGAAATTAAGAAAGATAGAAAAAAAAGGGGGGGGGGGACTCCGAATAAGAGAAAGCATGAATATCAAATAAAATTTACTCTTTTAGTTTCTAATGTCGTGGCTCTTGCAATAACTTACCTAATTGCGTTCTAGTAAGCAGTTTTTATTTTTTTCTCCCCCCCCCCCTTATTTTTCTTCTTTTTTCCCTTTTTTTCCTCCCCTCCCCCTTTTTTTCTTCTTTTCTCCATTTTTCTTCTTTTTTGGGGGGCGGGATGGACTTTGCGACATAACCGACCAGGGCCCCGCCTTGGCTATCTGCGGCCCTGGGGATGGTGCAGGTCCGCCGGATCACTGGATGAGAATCGCTGCCTTAGTCTGCAGCGAAAATCGGTTTACACCGTTCAATCTTTCCGAGGGAGAGTGCTGTCCAAGGCTGAACTGTCCATCAACGAAAATATTAAAAATGCGTCACTGTGAATGGTTCCACTAATTAAAACTTGTTGAGATTAATAAACTAAAAAATTCCAGTTTATTATTATCATTATTATTATTATAATCAAGGCTCAATTTGCACGGGACTTCATACGAGTTTAACTCCTGCACATCTTTTCTTATTTAGGTAAATTTTTACATATTTGTCAGTAATCCTGACTATTTATGTATGAAAATGAGACCTGATTACTATAGGGATTCTACGCTTCTTTTGTCAGAAATTAAGTCCTGGAATTTATTATTTTATAGGTTAATAAACAACTTACATGTTGGTCAAATAATGCACGACAAAGAATTTCATTCCAATTGACACCTATTTTCCAACGAAGGATACAAGGGAGGGGCGCTCGACCCTCCCTTGAGGGGCCATGCACCGGAATTTTTTCCAAATTGAAGTTCTAAAACGCAAGTGTGGGCCATCTTTCATGACGTTAAGGAAAGAAATGGGGTTTGAATCTTTCTACTGTAAATGTTTCGGAGAAAGAAGATTCAAAAAGGCACCTTCAGACGATTTTTGCTGCTGTTAAGGGGTCTAAGGACCTTTAACCTTCAAAATTTTCGACTTTCTGGAAAAAATATATGTTATGCATATATTAGTTCTGAACAATTTGATACCTTATTTATTACCGTACGCCAAAAACTTTTCAAGTTATCGTAAAAATGCGGAAACTTTCCCCGTAGAGATTTATGTTAACAGCAGCTGTTTAAGCCTCTTTTTCTCAGGTGCCGGCTTCTTCGGTCTTCCCGTTTCGCGCGCATGATACCTCAGAAAGTTTCATATATATTTCCCTAAAACTTTTAATGTATGTTTATCTGGTTTATATTTATGACTGAACCTAAATTTAGTTATTTTTTAAAAAAATATTTTATTTTTTGGAAATTTTATAAGTTAATATCGAAAATTTCCAAAATTTTGGGCAAAAAAACATTTAACTATTTACTTTCATTTTTAGTTAAAATTTAGGTTTACATCATAAAAATAAACTAGACAAACATGCATGAAAGGTTTTACGGAAATATATAAGAAACTTTTTAAGATATCATGCGCGCAAAACGAGAAAACCGAAGAAACCGGCACCTGAGAAAAAGAGGCTTAAACAGCTGCTGTTAACATAAATCTCTATGGGGAAAGTTTACGCATTTTTACGATAACTTGAAAAGTTTTTGGCTTAAGGTAATAAATAAGGTATCAAATTGTTCAGAATTAATATATGCATCACATATATTTTTTCCAGAAAATCGAAAATTTTGAAGGGTAAAGGTCCTTAGACCCCTGAAGAGGAGAAAATTGGTTGAAGACTGTCCACCGGGCATTTTGCGAAATTTACGTCTTCTTCCTTTGAGTAGTGTTAAAGGAAGGAATGGGGTTCAGTGACATTCCACCAGCAATTTTTCAAAACTGAAGAACCAAAAAAAAAAAGAGAGAGAGAGAGAGAAAAGTGGTAGTGTAGACGACCTTTGATCATATTCGGGGAGGGGGATTCGAAACTGAAGTTTTTAAAAGCAGTTTTCTATCACCTCTTTCAAAGGAAAAGGAAAAGAATAAGTTCGGGGACATTCTTGGATAAATATGTTTTGGTTGCGTTCGATAACGTTTGCGTCCCCAACCCCCAACCCTGTGTAAGTCAGATAAGTCGTAAGAGGATAGTTCAGAAATCAACCGCCCCTTTCTTGAACAATTTCTGGTTACGTCCGTGTCTTTTCAAATGCAAAATATGCCTCGCCACGCCAACGCTTCCTTACTGCCAGTAGGAATCGATAAGTTATCAAGAATTGAAAAACGAAAGGAAAACAATCAAACAAACAAACTGCAGAGTAAAAACGTATTCTTAGAAGGAAATTACGTCATTTAAAATAGGAGCTGACAAAAGCGGAAGGGAGTATACGCCGGAAGCGATGCCCACAGAAGAATGTCTTGAAGCAACATCTCGTATCTTTTTACTGAGCATGTCAAACGTCAAAGATTACCCAAAACACAACTTGACACATCAGAGAGCAGCGACGATCCTCATCCTGACGTCATTTCAAATTGCCACATTCATCGCGAGGTGTCTTGATTTAAAAATGCTCGGCAGGATTTGATGAGGATTTCTAAGGATGTAGTCACGACGTAAATTTGTACAAAAAAGATTTCCGACCTCGAGATGATTAATTAAACTTGATATTATTAAAAAAAAATGGATTTAAAAAAATGCTGTTGACCCAAACTCACCCACTTTTATGTATTCTCAATTATTCCATTAAAGAGTTTTTGAAAATTGAATTGGATTTTGTGTAGACTTATTAGAATGTCCCACGTTTCATACAAAAATTAATTCATTGTTAGAGCTTAATACAAATTTAGTTTTATGATAGTTTGGTGTTAATAGGAACAAAGATTCCAACCGTAGCAGACTATAAGTCAATAAGAGATTTCAGAAAGTAGAGTATAGCAGAAAGCGCAGGTATATATTCTGTTCACTCCAACAGTAAGAAAATTTGCAGTTGGGAAAAAGTACCCGAACGGTTTATCAATAATGTGTAATTAACGTTATACCTCATTTAAAGTAAAGCACCATTAAAATGTTGAGTTTAGGTGTTCCTGAAAATGATGTTAAAAGCTTGAACATAAAATAGCTAAGATAAGATTTATTAACAAAACACACATACATAACAGTAAGCAAAATAAAATAAAGTTAAAACATACAAATTATAAAACATAAATTACAAACGTCATAACAAAACATTAAGAAAATCTTGATTATTGTTCAACATGAGTTAGTAGTAAATTCAACACTAAAGAGCGCCAAAGGTACTGTCCGCAGTATTATTTAATTGGTTTAATATGGAGTACAAACACAAATATGTATTACACAGTATAATATTTACAAATTAATTTTACACAAGTAATAAATATTTCACACAGAACAATAATTCGACTGTTTGACTCCAGAAAAACACACACACACACACAATAACTCGCATTGAAACATTTTATAGTATAAAAAATACAATACAAAATCCCCCCCGGTTGGTAAGTCAGTATATTTTATCAGCTAAAAGTTAATTATTGATAGAATGTCGTTATTTTGTATATATTCATTGACCAGTTGTTTATATTTTTTGAAGTTCTTCTCATTCCTAACATCTTCCGTTAGTTCATTAAACAGCCGCGGTGCCAAGAAAAAGAATTTCTTTTTAATAATCGTTTTATTTGGTTTTATAACTTTATATTGTTTACCTGAAATTCGAGTATTATATTGTTTTTCATTAATTTCAAACCAGTTATTGTTGAACAAATTAAAAATAATCAAAATGAGGTCGTCACGTACTATGCATTTCTAAATTCATAATGCGGAATCTCTTCCAAATCTCGGTCAAAAGAAAGACTAAACCATTTTGTAATCACAGTTTTCTTACTTCAGCGGTCTAATAACGCAGTCACTTTCCATCAGTCTGAACCACGAAATAACGGAATCAAAAGCCTCGCGTATTCAGTAATAATGGGTTTAGTCACATCCTCGTCGGCCATTGTTATTAGGCATCCGAAAACGCCGAGAAACCAAAAGGCTGTTCACATCGGGGATTACATATCGCAGAATCTAATTATAAGATCCTAATAATTGCTTCGTCTAGGGAACACGGTTATTGCATTCTGTACTCGCAACTAATTCAATTTGGCTGATCTCGTCAGTCGGTCGCGATGGATGACAGATGACTGCGCAGTAGAAAACAATTAGGAAATCATTTGGTTTTGTTTTGATGTTTCGACTTACACAATATTATTAGCGAACTTATTCGATTATATTGAAGCAAACAGTTTACCTTAGTGTGGTAATAATGAGAAAAATTAACATAACAAAATCACAAAGAGCAATTAAATTGTGAATATGTGTTAAGAGGCGCCTCGAGCTAAAACTTTTGGGAGTGGGGAAATTCTCAATTTGCGAAATGAAATTCCAATTTTAACAATGATAAAATACGAATTTGAACATGTATCAACGAATCAAACATACATAACATCTAATGAAAAGGAGCATTAGGCATCATTAAAAAATAATAATAAAGGAAACAAACAAAAAAATAATTTCTCAATGTTGACACAAAAATTGTGAATCGTCAGCAAATTTTGCCGAATAAGGAAATTTTTGGGAAGGTCACAGTGACGTACCTTCCCATCGGGGCGATCCTGCTGCATGCGTTTCGCGGCGGTAATAAAGCAATTGAATTTATCGGCGCTAAGAGGTGCTAAACTTCGCAGTGTTAAGGAACAGCAATCTGAAGACACGTGTTTCGGAGTTTACGTGACATTCCTCATCAGTATTGTGGCGAACGGCAACACGAAAAATCCAACTTGGTTTCCGACTTTTGAAGTCATTTTGGTTTGATTCATGTACCAAAGCTCCGCAGATCAAAACCCGCTACGACACATCACGGACATCACCGAGTATCACTCAATCGCTTCACGCAAGTCACAATTGATGACCCGGGTATGATGTGCCCGTGGTGGTTTTTGATCCAAGGACCTTTCGGATGCGAATCCAGTACTTTACCTAAAAGCCAAAAGATCCTCAAAAGAAATTTTGCTTTTTGTTTTGTTCGTTATATTATAAAGCATTGCAATCTTAAGAAATTAAGAATTCTGAAACGCCCATACCAACTCTCGTACACTCCAAAGTTCACAACTTTTTCGATTGTGATTTTTTTTTTTTTTTTTGTTAACCCTGAAACAGGTGATCGCCAACTGTGACTGCAATGTTATTGCTTCTTGAGCGTTAATTACGGTACGAGCCTCAATTATTATTCATCGATAATTTTGGTGGAAGAACTACTGAGAACATTTTCTACAATCGCACATGGAATATAAAACATGGCTTCAAGCCCTCGTGTTAATTTCTAACACAGTTACAAAGTTATAAAAAAAAAAAACTACCTTTTCAAAGTTAACCATGAATTAACTTGGAAGAATAATTACGAAGCTTAATGATGCTTTTTTTTTAATAGTGTAATGATTTATTAATGAGACAGAGAAGCCTTTCTACGATGATGTAATTTGTGCATAAAACTATTTGAACTGCTCAGAACAGGCTGCGAAAACAAGTGTTCTATAATTGTTCAGGAAGCTCTCTACATAATAACTAGCCCTTCGTAATGCAATTACTAGCATGATCTTTTTAAAGAGTTGGGAAAACAACGTTAGGGCTCATAAAAATTGCAAAATAAATTGCATATATAATACGTGTTTAGGAGTTGTAAGGAACTCATTTATCAATGCAAAATGTGAATCTAAATGACGTTATCCCAAATCCGTGACATTTTGCATCGATTAACAGATTCTTGGTAACACCGACACGCGTTTATGTAGTTTCTTTTAAAATTTTTGTGTGTCACAACGGTTTCGCCCTAAGTACACACGAATATGGATGTTTTATACCTATTTATAGTCTTTATTATTTTATTTCTTAGAAAAAAAAAGAGAGCGAGAAGAAAGAGATGACTATGATGTAAAAAATTAAGATAACTTTTAGGTTAAAACAAGTTTTTTTTTTTTTTTTTTTTTGAGCCATCAAAAATTGCTTATTGCTTTCATTTAACAGTTGAATAACGTCCGCATTCTTTGACTTTTTTTCCCTTTCTTTTTGAGGAATCAAGAAGTTTGCTTATTGTTTTCATTCCGACCACTCCCTAGCGTAATGATTTCTGCTATCTGCGTAATTGGTCCGACCAGTAGATGAACTAAGTTTTCATGAGTTATACAGGGTGTCCGAAAAGTCCTTGACACGTTTAAAAAATTCATAGAAGAACAACAAATTGTCGTATGAATTTGCGGTTTGCACCATAATACTTCACAGGTTCAAGAGTTTTTATGACATCGAAAAAAAAAAAAATAATAATAATAAATGCATAGCATATACTGATCCCCTGGCTGCGAAATGACTTTTTTCTTCTTTTTTTCCCCCTTTTCATTTATTTATTTATTTTTTTTTTCGATGTCATAAAAGTTTTTGAACCTGTGACGTATTATGGTGCAAACCGCAAATTCATACGACAATTTTTTCATTTTCTATGATATTTTTAAATGTGTCAAGGACTTTTCGGACACCCTGCATATTTATTTTACAATTATTGAAAAATTACATGCAAAACAAAAATTATTATTTCTCCAAAAATTAAGATCATCTAAGATTTTTAAGGGGTCTCACAAATTTTGTCTTGGATACCCCTCACGACGAAAAAAATCTCACTCCTCAATAAAAGTATGAAATTGACATTTAAAACGTCTGACACACGGTCGAAAGATTTCGCATTTGAAGTCTCAGGTTCGAGTCTGCATTGTAATCATTGCTTTGAGAAACGAAACGATGAAGTGGTTGTTGCAACACGCTGCCGAAATTTAATATGAATTTAGACACACGGCAGTGTGTCAGCCAAGTTCGGAAATCAGGCGACGCATCTGCCAGTGTGTATCTTACACGAACCATTTCAAGCTACTTTTGACCCCCTCATTTCTCAAAAACTATTAGACCTACATTCTTGAAATTCTTTTTGTCTAATAAGGCTGCTTAGAAGACTTAAAATCCTAAATTTCAGCACTATACCTCTTATAGTTATGGAATAATTAAGATCTGAAAAGTGTCATTTTTTACACTGACTCACTCACTCACTCATCAAAATGTTTACGAACTTCCAAGTGTCTCACATACTTGAAATTTGGCATAAAGAGAGATTTTCATGTATATGTAAAGGGGAAAATCTAAAACGTTAAAAAACTTCATTAAAATAGCAAAAAACAACGCTATTTTTATGTGCATCACGGCGTAATCACTTCACTGAGAGATGGCAAAATATTTCGCCAAATAAATCAGAACAAATGGGAACGTCAAACGTTGCCAAAACAATGTTGTTGAAGTTTTAAATTAACAATTTAATTTCTAACCAAAATGGGGCTTTAAACAATACTTTTAGTTTCACTAACCTGCAAGTCTAGAGCTAAGCCTTTAAAATCGAAAATAACCAGTTTTAAAATATATAACACTTTAGATCTCAATTACGTGCAAAATTTTACAGGAGGAGTAAAAATGGCAGAGATAATTTCAACAATTGAGAAATATTTTCGCCAATTCTGCATATTTTACGATCTACATTAGGATAATCCCCCCGAACAATAATTATATTTCAGACAGATTTTGAGAATTATGAGTCTTTGCAATTTTCCTGATTGTCGACAAATTTGAGGACGCCCAAGGCCAAGAGCTAATGTACTTTGGCCTCGCTGATAAATAGGAAAAACAGACGATTATTGCCCAAAATTGGCGATCGCGCCAAGTTCCCGGTTATCGAAATATCTTTAAAACTTCTAAAAAAAAAAAAAAAAAAAAAAGAAACCCTAAACCAGTGCACCTTAAAAGCAGGGAAAAAAGGAAATCATATATTTTCATACGCTTTTGCATTTATTATTGTCTAAATTAAAACATAACCTTTGATTTAGCTTTTCAAAAAGTAATGATATCCCAACAAAACATAAATGTGAAAATGAAGCCAAGTTCGGTTGAAATGAGGTTCGAGGTAGACGGTGTCATCGACAAAAAAAAGTTCAGATCTAAATGGTTACCAAGTTCCTTAGTAGTTCCTCATAGATGTTGAATTTTCTCATGTTCTTCAATTCATTTAGAAAACAGTATTTTACATTCTTTGACTAGCCGCCTTCGGCGACCAGCTGGTCCGCCTTTTTACGCAATTCGCTTTTTTTTGCGCCAGGGTTGCCGCATTTGGCGGCTGCTTAGACAATTTAGCGACGGTATTAATCAATGTTTCTCTCTATATAACAAAATTATCATTCGCCTTTTTACGCCAATGTTGACTTTTTCGGCGGCTGCTCAAAAAAAAAAAAAAAAAAAAAAAAAAAAAAAAAAAATTGTCGATGGTATTAATCAATCTTTTTCTCTATACGTCAATATTAACATTCGCCTTTTTACGCCAAGGTTACCGCCATCGGCGGCTGCTTAAATTTATTTTGTGTTGAATAAAGTATTTTCTAGATCTATCTCCCGTTATGTCCTTTGGAATATTTTTCAGGTAGGGGGAGGGGAGGCACAAAAGGCATACTCTTCATGCAAATTTTATTGGAAAATAACAAAAAGCATTTCCACTTTTATGTAAAAGCATTGTTTTTTCAAAGTCATGGTGTGTGTGTGTGAGGGGGGGGGGGGGTTATTGATCCCTTGTTGAAGTTCCTCTATTTCTTACTGTCCATCTACTGTATCCACCTCTATATTTGTTCACCTTTCTTTCTCTCTATCTATCTATCTATACGATCCATTCATATCTACCTCTGATAGTAATTAACAATCCTTTTAATGTAAAAAAAAAACATTTTTTGCCCACTTAATATCATCTCTATCTACCAAACATAACCACCAATCCATACAAAAATCATGCAAAAAAACCGCAGGCTTTGTTTATTTACTTAAAATTACACGCAAGAAAAGGCTCTATTTTCCCTGTAGTGTCCAAAAAGCAGCGCTTGCAAAAGTTAAAAAAAATCACCGCTTTTTTTTAATTAAAATGCGCAAAAATATTTGACCAAAAATAAATATGGCAAACAGTTCAGGAAAAAAAAAAGTTGGAAAGATAAAGATTTGAGAAATCTTTGAACGCGTTAAAAAACTAGTATGTTGTGGCCATCACGAAACTTTCTTCTATATTTTTCTTTTTTTTTTTCTGATCCCTCCCCATGCCTGACGAGGAAGCAATCTTCCCAACAAAAACAAAATTACACATGCAAAAACTTGACGACCATCCCAATGTCTGAATTATTGCAAAAGCAAAGCAAAGAGCGAAAATTGAAAGTTATTTTAAAAGCCTTGCTTGAATTAATTACAAATATTTTATTTGTTAACAAACATAAGATGGCAACAGTTAAAAATTTTAAATCATTGAGATAATATTTCCTATCATTTCCACACAATTAAAATCACGAGAAATACGCAGACGACAGTCTATTACGATTAATCTTTCTTATTGTTGCATTAATAAAAATATTTTTATTCGCAAAAAAAAAAAAAAAAATAAGAAAAAAAAAATTTGAATTTTGTCATCTTGAATTCAAATTATGTTTTTCGCAATCACGAGTGTGTGTGTGTATATGTAAGCGTGTGTGTTTGTGTGTGGCGGGTATGTGTGTGTGTAGGCATGTGTGTTTGTGTCTGTGTGCAGGCATGAGTGTGTGGGTAGTTGTGTGTATGTGTGTAGGTGTGTGTGGGGGGGTATGTGTATGTGTGAAGGCATTTGTGTTTGTGTCTGTGTGCAGGCTTGAGTGTGTGGGTAGTTGTGTGTATGTGAGTGTGTAGGTGTGTGTGTTTGTGTATGTGTGTAGGCGTATGTATGTGTGTGTAGGTGTATATATGTATATGTGTGTAGGTGCGTGTATGTATGCGTGTAAGTGTAGGATATTGACGAAACCTAGAGACGGTTTTCGCTAGAGGTGCAGCATCGCCGGTCGACGGTGATGGTGCAGAGGGTGGCGGTGGAAAAAATCAAAGGAACGTCAAAAGCAGTCAAATGAAAACAATAAGCAATCGTGATTGCTCAAAAAAAAAAAAAAAAAATCAACACCTCTTGAAGCGATTGGCGTCAAAATTGAACCAGAGCCTGTTTACATATGGATTCACATATATTCCAAATTTCAACCAGAACGTAGCATTACTTCTTGAGATAGGGCACTCAAAATGGAAAAAAAGAACGGGTGATTGCGCTACCCCCTTTTTAGCTGTTGACACAAAAATAAAATCAGTTCTTATACCCACTAAGGGCTACTTGCCGATAAATTTTTCTTTCATTCCGTTCATTATTTCTTGAGATACAGCAGTCACAATTGACGACAAAAAACGTTCTATAGCTCAACCCCCGTTTGAGTTATTGACACCAAAATTGAATCAGCACCTGTTCCTGTTAATACCAACATATGGACCAAATTTTGTTTGATTCCGCCAGTTACTTCCTGAGGAATAGCAAGCACGCGTAACTCGAAAAACGTCCCATTGCTCCACCCCCCTTGGAGGAATTCGCGCCAAAAACTAATGGGCACAAGTTCACATAGAGGCACATATGTGTACAAAATTTCGTTCGAATTCATGCGGTAGTTTTTGTTGTAGAGCGGCCACTAAAAACTGGTCACACACAGACGTGACACACATACATACACACACACACATACACACACACACACAGACAGACAGACATTTTCCAAAAATGGTCGAAATGGACTCAGCACACCTCAAAACGTACGAAACCGTCAAAATTCGAAATTCGAAAATTTGCACGAATCCAATACTTTCTTCTATATATTAGATATAGAAGAAAGTAAAAAAGTGAAGAGAAAGCAAACGATTTCAGTTAGGTCACGTGATGAGGAAGTGCGGAACTCAGCCGGCAATGCTTGCAGGTCGCGTCGTGTTCTGCATTTAAAAAATTGTAAAAAAAAACTTTTGAGTATTAGTAAAAACTTTTTTCTTCTGAAGGGGACGGAATGTTTTTACTATTACCAACTAAAATTTTGGAATTAAGGGCTCAATACTTTTTGCAGGATGGGTTTCGAAAAAAACTAAACCCAGAAAAAAATGCAAAATAAAGGTTTTTTCAAAAATTTATAAAAAATACAAAAATTTCTTAATCTTCAAAATTTTTTCATTCATCCTATTTAAAATTAAATTTCCTACACTATAGTACAAAAAATATTTGTGTGGTGCGATTGGTTCGGGGTCTGTGAGGTAAAAAGTACTAAAAAGTGCAAAAAAACGCATAAAACATTAAATAACTTTTTTTCTAATTAAAATATCAAAAATCGAAGCCCGAGGTGCACAACGTCAGCAAAAACTACACCTGTATACCAAATTTCATCTTTCTAGGCCTTACCGTTTTCCTGGGATGCGCGCCACACATACACACACACACACACAAACATCTTATTACTTTCTTCTATATCTAATATATAGAAGAAAGTATTGGATTCGTGCAAATTTTCGAATTTCGACGGATTCGAACGTTTTGAGGTGTGATGAGTCCATTTCGACCATTTTTGGAAAATGTCTGTCTGTCTGTGTGTGTGTGTGTATGTATGTATGTATGTGTGTGTGTGTGTGTGTATGTATGTGTGTCACGTCTGTGTGTGACCAGTTTTTTGTGGCCGCTCTACAACAAAAACTACCGCATGAAATCGAACGAAATTTAGTACACATATGTGCCCCTATGTGAACTTGTGCCCATTAGTTTTTGGCGCGAATTCCTCCAAGGGGGGTGGAGCAATGGGACGTTTTTCGAGTTACGCGTGCTTGCTATTCCTCAGGAAGTAACTGGCGGAATCAAACAAAATTTGGTCCATATGTTGGTATTAACAGGAACAGGTGCTGATTCAATTTTGGTGTCAATAACTCAAACGGGGGTTGAGCTGTAGAACGTTTTTTGTCGTCAATTGTGACTGCTGTATCTCAAGAAATAATGAACGGAATGAAAGAAAAATTTATCGGCAAGTAGCCCTTAGTGGGTATAAGAACTGATTTTATTTTTGTGTCAACAGCTAAAAGGGGGGTAGCGCAATCACCCGTTCTTTTTTTCCATTTTGAGTGCCCTATCTCAAGAAGTAATACTACGTTCTGGTTGAAATTTGGAATATATGTGAATCCATATGTAAACAGGCTTTGGTTCTATTTTGACGCCGATCGCTCCAAGAGGTGTTGATTTTTTTTTTTTTTTTTTTTTTGCGAATAAAAATATTTTTATTAATGCAACAATAAGAAAGATAAATCGTAATAGATTGTCGTCTGCGTATTTCTCGTGATTTTAATTGTATGGAAATGATAGGAAATATTATCTCAATGATTTAAAATTTTGAACTGTTGCCATCTTATGTTTGTTAACAAATAAAATATTTGTAATTCATTCAAGCAAGGCTTTTAAAATAACTTTCAATTTTCGCTCTTTGCTTTGCTTTTGCAATAATTCAGACATTGGGATAGTCGTCAAGTTTTTGCATGTGTCATTTTGTTTTTGTTGGGAATATTGCTTCCTCGTCAAGCATGGGGAGGGATCAGAAAAAAAAAAAAAAAAAAGAAAAATATAGAAGAAAGTTTCGTGATGGACAACATACTAGTTTTATTATATGTATAGAAGATAGAAGATAGATAGAAGATAATGGATTTAAAACTTGGCAAGTTTAAAAAAAAAAATAGTGATGACTAAAACTTGCCGTAAGTTTAAAATCCATTATCAAAGAATGTAAAATACTGTTTTCTAAATGAATTGAAGAACATGGGAAAATTCAACATCTATGAGGAACTACTAAGGAACTTGGTAACCATTTAGATCTGAACTTTTTTTTGTCGATGACACCGTCTACCTCGAACCTCATTTCAACCGAACTTGGCTTCATTTCCACATTTATGTTTTGTTGGGATAAGATATACCGTAATCGATGCCAAATCTAAAAACACGGACTTGTCAAATATGAATCATAGACTACCGAAAAGTGAAAAATAAATAAATAAAACAATGTCTTAAAATTTGACTGCAATCCTGATTGCATAAAACATTAATTTTTCCCTAATATTTTAATTTTTACTTTTTTTTTTTTTTTTTGATTTAGCGAGAAGAGTTTTTTTCGATCACAATGGTGTCGGTTCCAATATTTTAAAAGTATTTTTTTTTCTGAAACAGCATGCTTGAAAACATAGGGTCTAACCATTTTTTAAATAATTTGTTTAAGTTTAATGTTTTTAAAAAAAATACTTAAATCGGTGATCTTTTATTGTTTTTATTTCTTGCCGATGACATCACATATGATGAAATGACGTTCTGTGTCGCCATTCACAGAGCAAAATATTTAATTCGCATCTTTACTCACGTGTATTGGCAACGATTTGACTGATAGCAAGCGTAGAGAGCAATTTTAATTCTCTTCTTGATTATCATAACGTGGAAACGCGGTACAAAGATGCGCCAAAAAGTATCATTTATGACGTCATCTAGACCACACCTTGTTTGAAAAATCGGACATTTAAAAAAATTAATTAAAAAATAACTGTTGGGGAAAATGAAAGAATTTTCTGGGTTCATGTTATTTTTTTGCTTATTGTATCAATTTCAGTGACTAAAAGTATTACTTTTGACTGAAGGAAACAACCCCATTCTTTTTCTCAGTAACAAATATTTAAGCGGGAAAAAGATAAAGTGACTAACGGCTGACGCTGAGCCTTTTTGACTTTTGCAACGAATAAAAACAATGTTTCCAGAATAAACGGCTCTCAGCTGAGCGAAATGTAGAAAGTGGCGCGTGCCTCTCAGACAATTTTATCGAGCCCCATTTCCGTCCGAAAATCTTCGGGGAGTCTTTTCCCTAAAAATATGACTTCCCGCATTCCTTCGACTGCCCACGATGAATCTCAACGATAATGTTAGGAGGAGCCACGCGCGTCGAAACAGTTACGGTTACGATTGCTCAAAGTTTGGGATTAAATGAAGACTTCCCATTCCATAGCTCTCGGGAAAAGCTTTGATATAATAGAAATATATGGTTTTTAGAACAAGTATTTATTATAATTTTTGCCCGAATGTTTACGAAATTACTTTTTATAATTACAAAGATATTTTTTATTAACTAATTCTTTATCTTCTCAGCGGTCTTAGTACAGAAATAGATAAGTGATAGGGAATGAATATTCCTTCCACCCCTTATTAACTAATTACAAAGATATTTTTAAAGCCCCTAGCACCGAAATATGGATAGCAGTTACGGTTACTACTGCTCCAAGTTAAGGTTTAAATGACGACTTCACAAAACGCTCAACCAAAGAGAGTTGAATGAACTTTTGAAAATACAGACTACACACAAAGAAAGTTAATTCATTTCTGAAAGGAAAGGCAGACTTTAACTCATTTTAAAAAATCTCTGTTTTTTGGCTGAGAGAACTTTATTATTATTTTCTACATGTCAAATCCTTCATTTGCTTTCGTGATAAAAGCGGAAATGGATTACTTATTGGCTGTGGCTGTACGAAATGTATCTGCTCCTTAGCAATTGTCGAGAACTTTATAGGAGTGTGTACGGATTTTTGAAGTTTCGGATTTTTGGAGTTCGGATTTTTCACGTTCCAATGTATGTCTTCAATACGTAAGCGTCGTTTCTCAACAAAAAGTTCATTCCTCTCTCCATCCCCTTGATCACTCTCATCAAATAAATTTGCAAATGATCGTTCTAAATAATCCCATCTCGATAATTCATGTTCCAAAAGTTACGAAATCATCTTCGACAAAAGCATACAAAGTCAGCCTGAGATTTTTCACAAAATTGATTGGTATTTTGAAATAGAATATAGCATTAAAGGATGGATCAGAAAAAAGACTTATCACATGGTTTTAGAAGACTTGACGAGAATAATCCTGTGCTCTGTTGCGGAAGGACTACGCTCAGTTTCCAGTCGTTGTTCGCAACGTAACGAAATGTTTTATAGTCTTTTAAATGTGAATTAAAAGGTTTACGCTACCTCCTTTTAATTTCCAACTAAAAACTATTTTGTTCATTAGAGCAAAACTAATCTTCAGTTGGATCGTAACTATTTTGTTTTTCATTCTTGGACTGAAATGCACAAAACATTTAAACTTAACTGTTTGGCACAATAGCACACGGGCATACTGTGCCTTTCGAGATCGAGGGCTCCGTGCTGCAATTTCAGATGTTTGGTAGTCACTTCCAGCAAGCGTTGGATAGTTATTTCCCCACGTAAGTTTGATCTTAGTCATCGGCTTGGTAAAGCTTGACCACGGTGAGATGTTAAGTGAAATCTTAGAGGAAATAGACCACTTTATTTTGTAATAGGTAAGATCGGAGAGAACGCACACGACTTAACTGCTTCAGCGTTCTTGCTGATTCTAAATGAAGTGGTCATTTTTCGCTTCCAGTTCACCCGCCATCTCTCCGTAGTGAAGCGTTATCCATTTCATTGACCCACTGAGGGGATGAAAGGCTGAGTCGACCATGCCCAAACCGAGAATTGAACCCGGGTATGCGGCATGGAACTGAGAAATGCCACCGCTAAGCCATTGAACTTCTTGTAGAATATAACTATACATACAATAAAATAAGATGATTGTGTGTTTGTGATTGGCGCGCTTCCCAGTAAAACAGTACGGTCGAGAAACAAAGTCGAACATATCAACACTAGATTAACCTCACTTAAGATCATTTAATCCATTGCAACAATAAATAATGGATAACATTTGACTAAAAAAGTGCATACATTCTACCTACCACAAAAGCCGCACTTGAACATTGATTTTTGAACAAACGCGTATGCACTAAAACGCATAGTGTTTCGTTCACTATGAATCATTAAGGAGCCAAAAAAAAAAAAAAAATCCTAAGAAAGTTGCCGCAAACCACAGTTGCCTGGTGGCTCCTTCAGCTACGCACGAGCAAGCCACAAGAACAATGGAATGAAACTGTTGTTAAATATAGCAAGGGCATATCAACCCTCGCTTTTGGCTTGCTTTCTACACCGCTGTTTTTTGGGATAGCCATAACAATCATTTTCTTCTTCAGACCATTACGTATGATGAGTGTTATTCACGCTTTGAGGTTAACGAATCCCCCCCCCCCCAAATGGCTGTAACTTATAAGAATGATCTTATAATGAGTGAAATGATAATATTCACTCGCAAAGAGGGGCGGATACAGACTCTTGGGAGAAGGGAGCAAACTGCAGAATGCCCCCCCCTCCCCCCATAAATGAACCTACGGTTCTGTGTGCGAAATTTTTTGAAAATACTTGGGTGTCAATAAAAAGCTACAAATCGGCCAGGAATAAGGCACCAAAAAGGGCATAAACGTTGGAAATTAATTTCATAAGCAATGAACAGAAGCAGAATTTCAAATACAGTCAAACTTGTTTATAACGAGACCTGATTTTAACGAGAACCTGGATTAAGCGAGGAACTCCAAAATGTTTGATTGTTACAATATTATGTCTATGGGATTGAAACTCGCTATTAGCGAGCAAACCCCGCTTAAAGCGAGCAATATTTTTGTGGTTCATAAAATTTTTATTGATATGACTTCCAGCTCAGCTTATCCTTCCTTAAATTTTTGATGCTGTGAAGTCAACAGAAAGTTAGCGATGATAAGTCGTAATTTTCTAGAAAAAATGAGTACGGTGCTTTTTTCTTTTTAATTTTTAGAGTGGAGAAGCTTTAAAAATTACACATTCGTTGACGGCAATATGTTAGCACTTGCGAGGCATACGTCCGAAGATTGTAGATAAAATTCAAGCAAATGCAGATGAAAAAATGAAGAAAGCGACGACGATAATGAAAACTGAAAAAATAGTCAATGCTTTCAATGTGCAGAAAACTTAAATCGTTTTTTGAAGTCAGAGGTGCAAATGTCGATTTTTTCGGGTGCACAAGAAAGATACAATCAGACAGTATGCAATTCCAAAGCAAATTAACAAGACAAAATAAAAAGGCAAATGTTTATGAATTGTGAATTTTTCAAACCCGTTTTTTACGATCCCTCGGCTATAACGAGCAATCATCGCGGTCCCTTCACGCTCGCTATAAGCGAGTTCGACGGTATTTACTTTCAAAAATCTATACTAATATTATAAAGAGAGAGGGCGGATTTTTGTGTGTTTATATGTTCGAGGTAATCTCTGGAACCACGGCACATATTTGAAAAATTCCTTCACTATATGAAAGGTGCTTTCTTACTGAGTAACATAAGCTATAATTCGAAAAAAAAAATCTTATAAATAGGTTTTTTTAAACTCTAATTTAGGCACAAATTTCACGTAAATTGCCTATTATTGGCTATTAAAGGGGTTAAAATTTACTTACACATATTAATATTATGTATCGTTGAAAAGGGTAGAATTTCCCGCGTTCTAAACAATTTGTTTCAATGCTCTAACTTAATTACGGCGGGAGCAATTTGCGTTTTCAGCTCGAACTTTTTTAGGATTAGCTGAAATTTAGGCACTACTTTTTTCATTAAATCTATCAATGAAAAGCGAAGGAATTGTCCCACAGTTTTCTTTTTGACACCATTGGAAAAAGCGACATTTTTTACTCTCGACCTATGGTCGAAAAACTTAGTTTCTATTTTCAAAGGAAAAGAAAGTTACAAGCATTTTTAAATCAAATTAGAAAAATGTCATTTTGATTCAGGTTGTCAACCATTTTATTTTCGCGTTTCCATGGTTACGCTTTTTGAATCCATTGTTTCTTTCCTTATTTTGCATTTAATTTCTTAAACTTATTTTATTTCGTGTTTCCATAGTTACGCTTTTAAAATCCATCTTTCGCATTTTAACTTCTAAAAAGTATTTTTATATCTGTCGTCATTGTTTGGAAGGGTAATTTTGCATGGTGTTTTTTTTTTTTTCTTTAAGCCTGATTGTTGAATATATGTCACTTGGTGAAGGTATATTTTCATGATGGTTTCATTCAAAGCAAAAATAAATAGCAAAAATCATCTTCAAATTGAATTAAATTCATCAGAAATACAGTATGAATGCACATAGACATTCCTGTCTGTTAAACGATCATTACTTTGGGCACAAACCAAAAATAAATGAGATCCCGCTGCAGAAGACCTCACAGCTTTCATACAGAGGGTTCGGTAAAGGGGGTTGTCTTCGTGTAGGAAGGGAAGATAATGACAAGGACTGTGTTTTGGTTCTTTGGAGATATCATCGAGGAGTAAGGGCGCACAGATATAAATGCCGGTTCTTTTTCACGAACGCGTTTGGGGGGATGATCGATTAATTTTAACTTAAGAGTGGCAACAGAAATATTGTTGCTGAAAAGTTATTGCGCATGAAAACAGATACAGCAGAAATTTGAGTCTTACCCACCAAAGGGCAAAATCTTCCGCGTCATCGAAAAAAAAGGCTCTTGCTGGTTAAAAGCAATGATAAGTTTCGTAATAACAGCCTAGGCAACAAAATATTTCTTTACAAACTAGTTATTCCACCAACCTCCCTACCACTAACATTAGACAATAGAGGTGGCGCAAAATTTAAAATCAAAGCATTTTTAAGGGGGAAAAAGAACAAAAGAAGAGAAAGAAAGAAGATAAATTACATGTGGAATAGTAGTCAATAACTGAATTGTTTGGATGAAAACTGCAATACTATTGTAAAGCAGCGTCAAAAGATGATGTCAGCCTTACATCACATTACTTGTGAAAGTTACTCAAAGTGACTAATACTTGTTACTTGGCATGCTTTATCATTTATTATTTTTTTTTCGAAGAAAATTAAACACTATATTATCGAATAATCAAAATAAATAAATAATGAAATAATAATAACGAAACAAACATCATTTTCATGGACACGGAAAGCGATATCATCATTTCGCGATTTTTAGACACTGTTGAATTGATTTATTTTGTAATTTTAAAATAACAATTTTTATGTGCCCACAAATCACGTGATATCGTTTGTAGGAATGAAAAGATTGGAAGCACTTCTATACCAAAATTGTTTACTGGATGACTTTTGAATGAACAGAAAAGTAATTTCATAGAAATTTGCACCTTTTTCGTTTGTAGTTACTATAATTAATTCCGAAGAAAGCTATTGATATTTTCTAACTATGTGGAAAATGCCATTAAAAAAGTTGATATTCATTTCAACTTCTCACAAAGATGGTTTATTCTTTAAAAAAATTCAAAACTGTTCTCAATATGATTTTGGTTATTTTACCTCTAACCCTTCCTTTTTATTTCATTAGGCGATTACATCAAATAAGGGTGAGTAGATTTCTACAAAAATTTTCCCACTTTCGTTGTTAGTTTTAGAAATTGTACCAAAACAGTTTATAACAGAGATTATTAAGAATCTGAAATTCTCATATATTTAAGTCACTCAACTGTCATGACAGAATATTTGCACATAAATCTATTTTTGAGAAAAGAAAGTATCATTTATTAAACGGAACGCTTTCAATAGTTACACCGGATGGTACAAGTCATAAAGAGAAACTTTTCTGGCAATATTAGTTTGTATTTAATGTTTTTTTTTTTTCTGCTGACAGATGTAATTTTAAAAGTAATGAGAAAAACATTAAGAACACTCTTGAAATTTGGAGGAGAAATTGCTTAAAAAGGTCGAAAGTCTAAAAGGTCGAAATATTTGAAAAACATTCATTTAAAATCGTACAATTGTATTTTATAGCTAATAGTATTGCGCGATGAAAAAGAAAAACATATGAACACTTTACCATTCAACCTCAGTTTCAACGATACTTTCAATATCTAAAATTCGTACTTACCTAAAAAAGAAAAGAAAAATAAATTAAGTTTCATATATAGTTTAAAACAGAATGAATAATAATTAACAATGGGACCCCTGGATGTCCTCAGGACATCCAGGGGTAAAAACATTAAAATCATCAATTGTCATCTGCCGCACGTGGTATTGAGAATCGCAGGAGGCGAACAGGGACTGCTGAGCTAAGAAATCAGGGGGCAGAGCGCAGAGTGTTCTTTAACATTTCAAAAAACCGTTACGCCGTAAAAATATTACTTTTTTTTAATGCTCGCCGTAAACATGTGCAGTGAGAAAAATGAAGTTTTCAAAAATGAGTACATTCATGTTTTCAAATTTTCTTGAAACTTTCTGTTTCAAATATAAGTACCCATGTTTTCAAATAGTGGGCTGAATTATTTCATACTCAATTTGAAATTATTACATAATAGTCCATAATACTCAGTTTTGAAATTATTACACATTCAAAAATGAGCACAAATAATTAAAAAAAGAGCACAGATGTTCATTTGAGTATTTGATGAGTTTCAAATTTAAATACCACGTAGTCGGAACCATTTTGACTTGCGATATGTTCGAATTTGAATACTTTTTCGTCATTTTTTGAAATCGTTGTTTTTAGAGTGGAAAAATAAAATCCAGCGAGTGAAAAGTTTTTCACACATAATTTTAAGATGCCTATAGTGCACCTCAGGACTTGTGGTCTTTGTGCTTGGACGAGTCAAAATTGGATAAAAACAAAAGAAAAGCCAAGTTTGCTATTGATAAGCGGCGGCGAGATGTTGTTTTTCTTGTGAAGCGTCGTTGATTGTTAACAAGGAGAAGAAAAACTCGCTTTTAATGAGCAGATCGTGAAAGTATTGATTTGCCCATCACGTTTACTGCCCCCATTTCTTTCCAGTTTAATGTTTTTGACTCTTCCGTAGGAGTGCCAACAGTACCGAGGAGCACTATTCTGATTCTGACTGTTTATAGAGTTCTGTTATCAAAATAAAACTCGCTCTTGAGTTTATAAAAACGCACGCATCTTTAAATGCGTAATTTGGGGATTTTCATCATCCAATAGTAGGTATAGTGGTTTCTGCGGCGGAGTTGACAAATTTTAAGTCATTCAAAAGGTAGCGGCACCCTTGACGCTATTCCAGAATTGAACTTTCACTCAGCACCTGTGCAAGAAAAGGCAACACTAGCGGCCCACTTGGAGAGCCACCAGGACAGCAAAAAACAAACATATTATAACTAAATTTCTCAACCTAGAAGACATGCAATCCAATTCTATACTCCCCCCAGCCATTAACTTTGCTTCTAGAGCTCCCAAGTAGCATAAGACGAGAGATATATTTATAGTTAGGCAACAGGTTCTTTTCGTAGAAGAGAAGAAGAAGCCCCATCTCTTCCAAGATTGAGAAGGTCTGAGAGGTCCTTAGTCATCCCAGAAAGAAAACACGAGTGTTTCCATAGCGGAAGCAACATGACAAAGACCAAAGGGACTTCTAAAGAGGTGTCATTGTTGCCAAATGCCACGCAAAACACGATAATCGTCCTCTATTTCCAGCAACAGCTTCAGAGGATACTTGAGGAAAGAAACGGTTTTTGTTTGAGATTGAGGGCTTTTTAGATCTTCCTCTCGTTTTTTTTAAATTAAAGCTCTTACAGTTGGGAAGATTTTAGAAGTGGGTTTTATGTTTTAGTTATCCTCCCCTGCAACGTACCTCTTTAGAGTGTGACAGGACATCAATCAAAGTTGACGGTACACGCTAGTGTCATTCCGTTAACTTTTTCCAAGGTCCTCATTTGGAAATACTTATGACTGAATCCAATCGATCTTTGTACAAAAGCACATGCAATGAAGTGTTATGAAATGCTGAAGGTCGTGCTATACGGTTAAAAAAAAAAGCTCTTTTTAAGTGTATGTAAATTTTCCTTCCCACTACGGTTTTTTTTTAAAAATATATAAAGGGATTCTGTTTACACACATAATTTTACCTATAAGCTCCAAGCATATATTGCCTCATTTACTTTTAGTATATTCGCTACGGTACACTTCGTATACCGTAGCGTATACTTTTTTCATTACTTCATGGGGCTTAGATACTGCTCTGTACCTAAGCAGCATGAAGTAATTGAAAAATCCTGCTACTGTCCAACCACGGATTGCAAGGAATTTTCAAACGTCCAGATAAGACGAATCTATGATTAAGGGGGAAAAGTAAAAATTTGATGCGCGTATTCCGCTCATTTGAATGAGACTGCTTCTGCAAAAGTATCGGTAAAAAATAATAGATTCGTCCATTTCTGACTGTAAAACGGTTGTTTGTCTTTCCATACAACCCGTGGTCAGACAGTATAATGATGTCAACTGCCCATCAAAACTCCCTCTTTCAAAGAAAAAAGCATCTAATTTAAGTACTTTTAAAAAGTCTTCAAAACCACCGTAGCTCAAAGTTTAAAGTTAAATGACAAGTCAGTAACTTGCAACTATCCAATCCGAAAGAAACTGCCAGTAAAAAAAGCAAAGAAATACAAAATATCACTAAGTTTAGATTTATAATCTGAAAATATTAACATATATAGCAAAAAATAAATAAATAAATAAATTAAAACTACATTTATGCATACTAAAACAGAAGACGATAATATTTAATTCGAATTAATGAATTTCATTGGTCACGCAGGGAAGGATCAGAATCGAGTAAAAATCTAGATACTCAAAGAATAAAAAAAATATTTGAAATTCTTTGTTCAATTAGAACAAAATAAATCCGTGCTTTCTCTCAAGGAAAAACAATTTAGCAAAAATATGAAAATAATAATACATAAATAAATGAAAATTATCCCCTCTCCGAGGAAAAATATTTTCATTTAAATACATACTCCAGTTCAATACCAATCAGCGAAAACTGCTTATACATTCCTACCAAAAAAGACCACGGCTTTTATTCAACTATTTCATTCCTGAAAAAAACGGAAGAATCCAATTTAATTGCTCGTTACGATTAGAACAAAATGAAAATCCTGCTCAATTCCTGTTGTTCTACTGTCTTAATTTATTGAATCTAGTGCTGTGGCAACGGGGTGGGAGGGGGGAGTCCTTTGTGTTTTTCCAGCAAGAACTGCGGATGAATTATTAGTATTATTATATATTTTTTTTTTTATGATGAGGAAATATTTTATTATTTTTATTTATTTTCTGCAGTATCTTTACTTTATTATTTCTTCCATTTTCAGTTTACTTAAACCGCTGTTTTAGATGATAAAAATAAAAACATGGCAAGTAGTTCACTGCGCCCACATTTTTCTGCTTTTCTCATGACATCTAACTCGGCAGGTGATAATATTTTGTTTCCATAGCGTTCATTGAAATCGACATCTAGCGTGACCGAGGTACAGTTTTATTTATTTAAGTGATGAAGAGCGCAGTATACGCCGATGAAGAAGAAACAAAAAGAAATCGCGAAAACTTTCTTACGAAAAGAGGATTCCAGATTCGAGGAAGGCCGCTCATTTGCACATCAAATATTCATGCAGTAATCAAAACATGATACGATGCCACATTTTATAAACATTTCTTTCTCGGGTAATTGCTAAAGAAGCCACACCCATACAGGAATCTAAGAGCTGAGTTTTTATTATTTTTGTCAGACATGCCCTGCAGAGTTCAGGAATTCAAATGCTGTAAACTTCGATTTCACCTCACCCAACCCTTCTTTCCAAAGACAAAGAGTCACATTAGTAATTTAATCTAGTGGTTCCCAACTGGGTGGTCCATGGGTGCTCTCTGGTATTTCGAATTGCATTTTTAAATTGAACTTGATTTTTCTTACTTTGTTAGAAAGATAAAATTGCAGAGTTCATATCTACTGGAGTTTAATTCTCAATTAAAAAAAAAAGGATTTACTGCTTTTTTTTGTCAATTATCTGAGGCGAAATTAAACAAGTGCATTTTATCCCACTTGTAACTCCTCGTTCACCCAACCTCGTTAGAGGCCGTTCATTAATTACGTAAGGATGGTTTTGACAATTTTTGACCCCCCCCCCCCCCAACCCCTGCCCGAATGTAAAAGGGTATGTAAGATTTTTCAAATCCCTCCTCCCTTTCTTCCATTTCGAAGATTACATTTCGTTTTTCAAAATAATAAAATGACGAACCTTACATCACTAGAATCATTATTAAATTCACTATTATTAATTTTTTAAACACCTTTTTGCGTACAGAAATATTTACTAAAAAGTTAGAAACTGGACTAAAGGTTTTTTTTTTTTACTTTTTTTTATATACTAATTAAAAATAAAACATGCAAACATGCCATATATAGTACGATCATTTTATTATATTTTACATTATTGATTCTTTGAAAAACAAGTAAAAAAACAGCTTATCCTAATACATTTTTTACTTTCCAGACGCAAATGAAATATAATCCCTGCCAAACCTCTTGATCGCGCGATTTCGAAGACAAAATATCGACTTAGAAAATACTACGTAAGAATGGATTTGAACCCTCCCCCGCCCCCTCCCAAGTAAGGGTATGTAGAGATTTTTCCAAGCCCCCCTTCCCCTCGGGACCCTTGCGTAATTAATGAATAGCCCCTTATATCGCTCATTCGGATATATCGCGCTTTTTCTCTGTCTCACGAAAAATTATATTGAAGAGGGAATAAATTACTTCACATTTGAAATCACCGAAAACAAAATGTTGTATTTCTCAGAAAAAGTATTTACCAACTTTTTTAATCAATGAACAAAACTAAAATACTTTCCAGACAATTTATTCATTGCTGTTTAAGCTGTAACTTTTGATTTGTGTTCCTCTGTAAAACAATAAAATAAGATTATTTTTTTTGTCTCAGTTTAAAAGAAAAATTGGTAGGCAAATTTTCTTTTGTTTTTATTAAAAAAATCATCCAAATATGACATTAAACTAATATTTTTGTGCAGGCAGATTTCATTAATTTTTATAGTCACATCGCTACTTTTTATGATCTCGGTTACATCGCGTTTTCCGATATATCGAGCTTTTTTGTTGTCTCCTCATAAGCTCGATGTAACAAGGGGTTACTGTTTTAAAACATCTCTCTTTGGATGAAATTTGGAAAATTTGAGATTTTATTCATTAAGAAATAAAGATTAAGGGGGTCCGGGAAACAAATCGTCAAGTTTTCATTTTTTTTATTATTATTTAAAAATATATATATACGTTTTGTCTGATTAAAATATCTTTTGAATCTTGTTTCTATCTGAATTAGAACGAAAGATGTGATTATTTTTGTTGCATGTATTTAATTAATATTACTTTTAACTTTAAAACTTTAAGCGCGTTCTTCTCCGTGATGCAATTTTTTGCATTCAAACTCTTATAAGTCAAGAAAGAAAATCTTAGAATTTTTCGAAATTTTTCTTCAAATATTTTCTATTTTTTACTGAATTAATATTTTTTCAATTGCCGAATGAAAAGTAAAGCTTAGATATTTGTGCATAATGTTTTGAAAAAAAAAAAAAAAACAAAATTGAAAATTATCCAAGAATATTTCGAGTTTCAGCGATTTAAAGCAACCCCATTTTATTAAAATTACTTAAATGTAAATAATAAAAAAAATCTGTTTTAAATATTTATATTACGATTTTGCCTGTTACATAGATGGTAAATCACTGCAAAAAATTTCAAAACTCTAAACTGTTTAATAAATTTTTTCTCCGAAATGTGTGTGTGTGTGTGTCCCGGACCCCCTTAAATGAAATACAATTTAAAAACTCTTTTATCCTTTGCGAATAGTGAAAATCTTGTTTATTTATATTAAACTGGATAAAATTAATCTCTAATTCAATCGTAATAAAACTAAGCAAGTAAATAAATGAAAATTTGGGTTCACTTTCCCGTAAAGCATATAAAAGGGGGGGGGGCATGAAAAGCTTTGTGTACCGTAAAAGCTTTGCTAAAAACTAAGTAAACGTTAAAATGAATTAAATAACTAAATGCATAGTGAAAAATGAAAATTTTGAATGTAGGGTTTTGAGATGGGATCAGCTGGTCTCTACAGTAGCAGTGCTTGGCATGTCCGAACTGTGCAACTGCACAGAGCCCCGCGCCTCTAAGGGCTCGGTGGTACGTTCTAAAAATGCAGTTCTGCAAGTGGCGCTGTACACAATCGTCCCCTAAATTCCCTTTGCACAGTGCCGAGCTAGGGCCGCCATTGTGTCTGACTGCCTGTTACACTAAAAACTTTGAAGGGAAAAGTTCAAACGAATAGTTTTTGGTTTAAACGGTGTTGTGCTGTACACCTTTTTCTTACATTGTTAAATTTTTGATTGGAGCAATTTTTCAGTAAATTTTTCACAGCTTAAAAAAAAAAAGAAGTTTAAGGCATGCATTAAGCCAGAGTGTTACTTCAATTTTTAAACTTTCTTTTCACATTTAAATTTTAATTAACCTACTATCGACAATGCCTGGATATTAAAGTATTCAACTTGTATGTATTGTCTATAGTTACAGACGAATTTTAAAAATACCATAAGTTTAATATTTCCTTTGACTCGACCAAGTTATAGAAAAAAGAAAGTTTTTTTTTTTTTTTTTTTTCACTTTCCAGTAATGAAACAAAATAAACTAAACAAGTTTCAAATCAGTGTAAATGAGATGAACGTTAATCAATTCTTTTGTAACTAAAATTCCTCAAATCATTACAGTGCTAATAAATGAGGAATATCTTGTTATCTTTACTTTAAACTATAAAAAACAAAAATATTCATTTCAAAAAATTTTCCAACTTGATGAAATTAAATCATAGATTTTGAAGAATTCCAATGTTTAATACTTTCTTCATCATTTTTGCAGGGCCGATCCTAGCAGGTGTGCAGAGTGTGCGCCGCACAAGGGCGGCCAAAGCAACGGGCGGCCGCAAGCCGCATCATATAGTTCTTATAATCAAGCAAAATTCCTCAAGAATTTCTCACAAGATAACTTATAATAAGTAGAATAAATATGCTGATTTTTAAATGTTCAATTGACAAAGTATATGTCGATTTCCCGATAGCATAGCATAGAAAAATAGAATGTTAGGGTACATTGTGTTGGTTTATTGTCCATTAATATCTGCTCTTAATGCACATGTTTCATTTGGTTGCAAAGTTTGTGACAGAACCGGTAATCAGGCATGGATACAGGGGAAGGGAAAGGCCCCCTTTTGAAGCATGAAATGGTGCCGTCTAAAAGGAGCACCGAGGGCAGCCACTAATGTTTACCCTCCAAGCTTTTAAAGATCTAAACAATGAAAACATATTTTATTTATTTAAAAAAAGTTATACTGATTAGATACTCTCGCAAGCATTTCAAACAACAAACTATGTAACAAACTCTGTATTTAACAATCGTGGATGCGTGGAGAGAAAGTGGAGAATTGAGACTCCCTTGATAGTAACATATATGAATGACGAACTAAAATGTTGTACTTTTCCCCCTTTACGACAATTTTTCTGATTAAAATCTTGAATGAACTGCCCGGTTTCAGATCAGGTAGGAGGACAGGGCCCTTGCCCCGGGAAGCAAATTAAAATGTAGCTCCCAAACGAAGATCCAAAAGGATGCCATGACCTCCTTGACGAAACTAAAGAAGGCTTAAAATTGCGTTTCTAGGACTTTACTTTCGGAAAATTTCGCTGGTTGAATCATCGATCTTAAGGACCCAATCAAGTCTCTGATTCACCTCTTCCACCTTAATTTAATCAAACATAGCCTAAAAATGTTGGCTCCAAAATCCAAAACGTGTTTTCAGACGACAGCCCTTCTTATCATCAAACATCATATAAAATTGCTTTGGCATTTTTCGAAATTTTTGCAGTGGAGGACCCCGAAATCCATTCGTAAACATTACTACCGAAGACAGTCTCAATTAGCGTCTTTAGAGAAGCCCCTAATTCCACATCTTCTCACTTAACGTATTGAAAAACAAACTAAAATTGCGTTTTTCAAATATCAGTTTCAAGAACTTTTGGGGAAAGACTCCGGATCCCCCTTTTCTCCAACGCAATCACTATACCTGAAAATTTCGTTTTTAGACAGTTCCGTAGAGTCACAGCTTCCTGCCTAAACTAGCCTGAAATTGACTTCAGTTTCAAAAACACAGTTCGTGAGGGCACACTGAACATCCGCCCGCTCTTAGTCCTATCGTTATCAAACAATGCTTAAAATACGATTTTGGGACGTATATTTCTAAAGAATTCCGGAGGAGAACTGCCAGGCTTATGTAACTTTTTACGGCGCTCGGGCATATCCATCAATCGTCGAGGTGAGGTGGACAAAAGCCTATAGTTATATTTTTCAGATATTAATGTTGAAAAATATCCGAAAAACCCGTAGAAGCTTCCCAGTTTTGTTAACGTCTCCAAAAGATAATATAAAATTGCGATTTTAGAAATATCCGCTTAAGAACTCCAAAATCCTTCCTTCCCCAAAATAGCCTATAATGGATTTCAGTTCCGAAAAATGTTTTGGTTCGGAATATTTTCACGTTTCCCCTATTGTTTTCAAATCTAGCCAAAAACGGGTTTTTGAAAAAATAGTGCCGAGTAATTACCGGAGGATAGCCGCCAGATCCCCTACCTTCACCAAAGACGGCCTAAATTTGCGTTTTAAACTTATATTTCAAAATCTTTCGATGGGAGACGATTGAATCTCCTTCCCTCTTGCAACGTCAATAAAGGTAAAACAAAATTGCGGGTTTAAAATTTCAGTTTCGGAGATTTTTCGGGAAGAATGCCGATCCTTCCTAATAAGCTACGGTCTTAAAAAAAAAAAAACTTCAAATTGATTTCCATTTCGAAAGAATTTTAGGAAAGAACTGCAACATTACTTTCACCTAAAGTCTCGAAAAAGTTCCTAAAACTGCGATATTTGACGTCAATTTCGAAAATTTCTCCATGCATCTTGAATATACTGCCTCTTTTGTCCTTGCAACCAAATACAACTAAAGATTAACTAAAAATATTTTTCATACGCCAGTTTCGATAATTTTATTGGAGCAATCCTCCTCCCCTGAACCCCTGACACCTCCCCCCAAGCTTCCCTTTCCTCCGTCCCTTCTCTGATGTCACAGAAGAAAGACTATAAAATGCGTTTTTACGACTAGTAAATTTTGGTATTTATTACTTTCTTCAAAGATATAAATTGTACCTAAGGAGTTTCTTGCTATAAAAAATTTCTTCCTTTTTATAAGATTCTTCTGTCTCCCCCCTCCCTTTTTTTTTTAAACTTCGAACTTGGCATAGAAATTTAAATAAAAATTTATATAGACGTTAAAGATTAGTCAAAATATGAAAATTACTCTTGAGGGGCGGCACATCAGGTATTTGCACACGGGCGGCCAACACCCTAGGATCGGCTCTGCATTTTTGTTCAAACCATTCTAGACTTTCCAAAACTTGTTGCCAGGCATGCAGCTTTAGAATAGGTTCAGAAAGTATCTCGCTGCAATTTTAAAAACCATTAAGCTAAGAGGAAAAATTCTTCCATTACTTCAAAAACAAATATTTTCCCCCCTCACTTCACATTGACCATTTACGCCACTAAAAGAGCAAGAATAAATAAATAAAAGATGTGATCAGGAAAAAAAAGTGTCTTTCAATGGAACAGGTGGCCGGCCTTGAAAAGCAGAGGGTCATTCCCATTACCAACATCATCAGAACCATCTCTGTGTTCTCTTCTTCTATGCAGCTGTTAAAAAAGAGAGATGAAAAGAAACAGAGGAAAAAAAAAAAAAAGAAATCAAGAAATAAAAGTGAAGAAGAGTGAGAGACTGCGATACGCGGGAAAATAACATTAAACCAAGATTAAGCGATGGAATTAAACAGATAAAGCAAAAGGATATAAAAAAACACCATGTCTTATGGGGTCGGATGGAAAAGAAATAACACCAGCAGATTCCAGACCAGTAACTGGTTCAACAGGTCCAAAAGGGTAGGAGAAGTTATGAAAGAGCTGCTGCCCTTTAAACAAGGAATCGTACGCTGGAATACTGATGAGGAAGAAGTAGCAGGGCTCGAGTCCGAAAATGATGTTTGCTCAGATTAGAGATTTCATGGTTGATTTCCCATGTTTGATTTGATAATGGACGTCAAAAGAGGATTCATAGACGAAGAAAAAAATACCATTTTAAGCTGGTGGAGAGGGAATCAATTGCGGCAGCAGATTTACATAGAAAAGTCATAAATATGTCGTTAAGATGTGAAAAAAAAAGTGTGTAAACGGAACTATCATGTGATTAAATAATTTGTTGAATAAAGCAGATATTTGAGGACTAATTTATCAAAAGGGAACATATCCATTTTCTAAAAATGTTCAGGGGGTGAAAAAAACGAATTAAGGTGAAAGCAAGATAGTTTTACTATTTTTTCTGGGTACAGAATTGTGCTCAAAAGCACAGTAAATTATGTCCCAGAGTAAGAAATGTTTGTGTAAAAAAGAGAGAGAGTTTGGACATGTGTCCTTTAGAACGAAAACCTGAATGTTGAGAATACTAATTTCACCAAAACTCTAATATTTCCCGTTTTTAGCCTACTTTCCCAGTAAAAGTCAGAAAAATAAGAAAAAAGCATGAAAGAAGGCTTAATGCATCTTAAAAATATCGTGAAAAACAAAAAAAAAGTCAAAAATAAATAAAATAATTAAATAAATATTGAAAAATTAAAAATTGGAAAGTAGGGTATTGAGATGGGGAAAAATGTCTGTCGGTCTGTCTGTCGGTCTGTCTGTCTGTCCCCCCTAATAACTTTTGAATGAATAGTCCGATTCGAACAAACTTTTTTTTATTCGAACGATCTCGGCGAGGACACCTCATTCCCATATTTCACTTTTTGATTTGAACAATTTTCCGTTCAATTTTGAACAGTTCAAATCCCTTAACAATAGTGCCTACGGGGAAACTGAAAGTCAATGTAGATTCCGTACTTGAAGGTGGATTTACTTCAAACAAATTTTGTTGGAAATAACTCTTGACGCCAAACTCCAGACTTCGACTCCGAGAATTTAGGGGCACTTGACTCCGACTCCTGTGCCCGACAATTAATCGAACTCCGACTCCCCGACTTTGACTCTGACTTCGTAGTTTTGGCAAAAATTTATACACGGTGGACAAATGACCGACTCCGATTCTTAAATATTCGACTCCGACTCCTTTATCTCAAAATGAGATTGACTCCGACTCCGCAGCTATGGTTTTAACTGTGAAATAATTATTGTTAATATGACTTGTTTTTATTTTTACGCTAAAGTTTCAATTTAGGTACTCAGTTTTTGGCGAATAAACTCGAAGTCATTTATGTTTCGACATAAAGATATGCGCAGACGATTTTTTTTTTGACGAAGAAAATTATTTATTTAAGTTGACATTTTATTGTTTTTTTTTTTTTTTTTTTTTTTTTGTTTGTTTTGGAAAGTGCATTAATTCATTTAAAAAAATGTTTTTGGCAACAGGGGAAAAGAAACGATTTTTTTTTTATATGATGTATTTATTTTAATGAGCTGATTAATTTTAATTATTATTTTCTCGTTTTGAAAGCTGTTAAAGATTTTTTTTAATGGAAAAAAGTGTATTAGCTGCTTTGTTTAAAAGTTGCTTTTTTTTTACGCATAAAATTTTTTTTAGATGAGTGGGGAATATTTTATTCCTAGAAATCAGCTTAAAGTATTTAAAAAATATGTTTGAAAAAATTTGCGATTTTAGCTATTTTTGAGAATATTGATCAGGTACTAGAAAGTAGTATGGGTATACGGGAAAGTAGGCTCATCTAGTTCTAGACAGAACTTCTTGTTATATTATCTTATCAAACCTTAAACTAGTGGATTAATATTTGAAGATTTCGGACATGTATTCTTTTGAATTAAAATTTGTTCGTATTACAGATTCATTCAGGATTCCTTTTGTTCAAAATAAAAAGTGTAAAGGACGGATTTGCAAGCTTTTGATCAAAAAGTCAAACTTTACACTAAAATAAACTAGGATTTGAATCGATGGGACTCCTAGAGAGCAAGTGATTCGATTGAGATCATCTGAAAGATTTAGAAAAGGTCATAAAATGAGTTTTTCAAAAAAGTGGATATGTTACCTTTTGATAAATTAGTCCTCATTTATCTTAAGTTTTGAAGCAACAAGTTTTAGACAAGAATTGGGAAACTCTCGTAGTAGCTTTGCATATTAGTAATTAATTATAGTAATTATTTTCATGTAATTATTTTTATGATTAATTTGTTGTAATCTAGCTAAATTTGGCGTTTATTCCATTATTTTTCATCTGAAATTACCTTAGTAACGTAAACTGTAAATAGATTCTTGTAACGTACATACAACCCCCTAACATTCGACTGAAGTATATGGTCCACCCCCTCATTTGTGAATTGAATAAAACAGAAAATATAAGAAATTGGTAGAGCATTGTAGGATTTTCTGGATATTTCTTTGCTGATATAAAACGCCGGGCGTCTTGTGAATGAAGGAGTCAGTCAGTTTGCTTTCTAACTGTGGAGGCTCGTTTTCAGCCGCTGCGCTGGAAGGTGTATTAGCCTTTACGCTGTGTTTTTGCGTATTTTTGATGTAAACACGTGTGTAACCGTTTAGTTTACGGTGTTAATTGATATTTGCTCAATTGCTATAGTTAATTTAGCAGTTGTTAACGATATTTCTTGTACATAGTTGTAAATAAATCTCCTGTGTTTTACTCAAGAACTGTGTCGTCATTTAAAGAAAGTTTGAAATTGCATCAAACTCGTAACAGTATTCCAATTCAAATCCGCGCCGTTAGCTTGTCCCTTTTTTATTGAATTCCCCAAAAAGAAGTAAAAATTATCTAGGTCAAGCCCCAACTTACCAACTTATGAGAATCATACTCTACAGTGTCAAAATGATTAAGGATCAGCAGTGATCAGAGTTAACATAAAAAATTAGAATAGTAACAAAATCGTAAATACTTGCTCATAAGATATATTTGTACCTAGTGAAGCACAGTGCACTTTGTTAAAAATCTTAAGGTAGCTAATACCAAAGCAACATCAACCGTAAATACACATACTGTCATGAGATACGAAATTAGAAACTATTGATAAAAACGATTTTAATATTGTTCAACGGGGAACCCAGAACTGCTTCAAGGGTTGATTTTTTTTACGTTCCTAATACTACGTATTCTGATTTGCAAATATTTCGAGATTCAATTCCAAAACTTTTCGGAGGGAGAGACCCAAATCTTTCTTTTCCGAATTTGAACAGTATCAAAGATCATTCAAAATAGCGTTTTCTCAACTTCAATGTCGAAAATTTACCAGAAGAGAGTCACTACCAGAAAGACATACATTTACCAGAAGGGAGGTACGATCTCCCTATCGCCCCCTCCTTGTATTCGTCATTGTTAGTGTTTTTAGAAACCCGAAAAAAATTTCTCTCCCTCTCTTTCTTTTTTTTCCATTTTTTTAGAATAAAAAAAAATATTCAGTACAAAACAGGAAAATTGCTTTTGAAAATTTACTGCATTGTAAATTGTCTAGTTTAAATTAGTTTTGAAATTTCAGCCTATCTATATATGACCTACGGAGTCTCTCGAAGGTGATGTTCGGTTATCTTCCTCCTCTTGGCAATTTACCAAAGTTTCCGTCTTCCCACCGTCTAGGCATTGCTGAAATGACAGTCAAGGAGACACTCGCCATACAGCCACGCAAAATCACCAACTTTGTTTATTTATATAGGAAAACCAGATATTTCATTAACATCTTCCGAGATTATTTTTTTACTTTCTTTGAAGCTAATTGAAGATACAATCAACGGTCATGTATTGAAAAAAAAAAAAGTTACAGAATATATGAAACAAATTCAGTGCATTTTCACTCCCCTCCCCCTCCAAAAAAAAAAAAAAAAGAAAGAAAAGAAAAACATTACAAGACATGAAATTGTTTACCGTGCTGAAAAAAATATGTTTTGCATTTAAAACTTAAGAGAGAGAAAAGTTAATCTTTTTTATTTCCTTTGCAAAAGAAAAAGAAGGGGGAAAAAATACAATATAAACTGCTAAAAAATCAGAACAGAGAACATCACTTCTAAAAGCTCAAAAAAAAAAAAAATGTTTTAAATTAATTTAAGCAGACAATATATAAAATAAAATTTTCATTTTTAAATTCTTAATGGAGCGAAAAAATCATGACTAATAACAGTTCTATGACTACGAGGTGAGTTTTAATGAAGTAAACTTAATCTTTCAACACCTTTTGCTGTCTATTGTTCATTACTTAATTCCTTTCATAGACATTTTCTGAATGCCAGCACAGAGAGACAGAGAGAGATCTCATTTTCATTAAATGTTTTTGTTTTACTTTCATATTTTTTTACTTACGTCTTTTATCATGTGTAGTTATCAGCAGTTTTACATTTCTTGCTCTTTATTTACAATATTTAGCGTCGAACATATATATATATATATATATATATATATATATATATATATATATATATATATATATATATATATATATATATAGAAAGTCGGTACTTTTTCAGAATAATTGTCACCAATTTTAAGGAACTTATCAAATAATACAAGCAGCTTTTGAATTCCATCTTCGTAGAAATCTGTGGCCTGACACACACTTGCTGTCAATATTGCAGCAAGAAAGTTTTGAAACATTTTATCCAAAATTTAAGGTTGAATAATGATGTGAACAGTTTGGATAATTTTCGGTGTTTTGAACAAAGAAAGATACGAGCTATTTTTTAAAAAATAGGTTTAAAGATTTCGCCTACATTAAAAATAGAGAATAACTTTTAAATGTTCAAAACTATTTATGTTTCCTAAGAAAAATCTAACCTAGTAAGTAAACTACATTTTTCTGCTTTTAAAAAAAAATTGCTAATTGCTAAACTGATCAGATAATTTCTAAAGTCATTCACACTTGTCTGCGGAGCAGCGTTTCTCAACAATTTTAGACCTGCGAACGGGTAAAAATTTTTGAAAACATTTCAAGCATTTTTTTGTGAGGTTTTACTTTTTTATTCTTCAAAAAGGAAAAAATCGCTTTACTGGGTATTGAATAACTTTTACAAAAACTAATTGTAAGATTTTATTACGATTTACTAATATTTTTCCATTTAAACGTAAAAATACTTATATATTACAATTATATACATAAAAAATAAATCTTACCGAAAAATCACAGAAAATTACGAAACAGCTTTAATTAAGGTTACGAAAGATCCTAAAATTTAGCAACGTAAATAAACGTACGTGAAGTGAAATAAAGCAACATTCAGCATTTTGCAAATATTAATTTTTGAACTAAGACATTTTATTTCAATACAGGACAGACGGGGGAATGCGGAAAGGGGAAAAATCTCTGAGGACTGGCCAATTTTTTCCGCGGATCGGTACTGGTCCGCCGGCCTAGCGATTGAGAATATTTTGTTTAGATGTGTGGTTCTTAACCTTTTCACCACTGAGTACCACTTGGTACCCATCGGAATCCTAAACGAATCAAATAATATAGAAATAATATTTTCACAACAATAGTATTAGGTGAAATGAGATAAATCTAAAAGCTTTCTTTAATGAACTAGAAAATCGCCCGTCAAAGTATGACGGGTGAAAATTGCTTCTACATTTGTACGAAGCGATTGCCTGTTTGATGACATTTTAATAGCTGAAATTTTTACCCTAACTCCCGTGGATTAATCCTAAATTCCAGTAGATATAGCGTTCATTGCTGACCCCTTTTTTTTTGTTCCCTCATTCTCCTAAAATTACAGTAAAACTTAAGTTACCGGATTCTGTTCAGCCGTGTCAAAATAAAGCATTTCCCTGCATGTCAAACATTACCAAAAAATATTATCAAATTATCATGCTACGAGCGCGAGTTTCATTGTTGGTGACGTCAGGAGCGTCACTCGATTAGTGAATTAGGATTTAAATGCAACTACAAAAATGTTATACAGTAATTTTCGCTAGCTGTTCACGGACCACAAGAGAATTGCTCACTTACCACAAATTGAGAGTCAATGATCTAGAGAACAGTTTTTTCACGAAAGAAAACACCAATAACTAGATTATTTTCCACATAAGATAATTATTCTTCCTCATCTCCCACGGTAAATGCTACTTTCTCTTAAAATAATCTAATAACATTTATAATCTAATAACTTTCTACTGATATCTATCAACTAAGATGTCCTATCCCGTCCATTAGTTGAGGTGAAAGAAAAGCATGCTCTTAAATTAAGACGGAGCAATCTAAATTACCAGCCGGGGAAAGATTACGGTTAATGGAATTACGGATGCGAAGCACTAAGCGTAGGAGAGCAGATAAATTAAAAAAGGGCATTCATCTGGTGGCGGGCACGTGAGGAGCATGAGCAACAAGTGGCTGTGGAAATAGCAATCAAGTTCAGATAGCATTGGGAGACAGGAGATGCGAAGAAAAAAAAACATTGCAGTTAAATTTGGTGGAAATGGCGATGATGGGGGAATATATTTCTTGTGGTGTGCAAGACTTGTTATATGCGTTTACAGAGAACTGGCCGCCTTTGTCAGCTCCATTTACATAGTCAAACTAGATATTTATCTCTGTAACTGATCAATTTAACTCAAAATTTGGATAATACATATCAATATATGCCAATTTTTAAATTTCAAGGATTGTTTATCAGTTTAAATCCACTGCTCGATATCTCCAAATCTATCTACTCCCGCTTTTCCATCTATTTATGAAAATATTTTTTTCAATAAAACTTTTTTTTTTAAGATGAAATTGTTCCATGAGTGTGTTTATCAATTTTTCTATGTTTTATGTAAAATATTGATTTATGAGCGAAGAAAACAGAATATTTGAACTAACAAATTTTAAACGTTTTTTGATTATATAAGATGTTACCATTATTGTGTACCACAGAATCAATAGCAGATTAGCTCACCAAGACGTCTTTCCAAATAAACAAAACTTAACTTTTTACATGAAAATAGAGGGCGGATAGTTTGTCCAAAATCCCTCCCCCCCACCCCCCAAAAAGAAAGAAAATCCACTGAACGGAGAAGATTGTCAATCCTTTTTTTTTTTTTTTTGTTTTTTTTTTTGTTTTTTTTTTTTTTTTTTTTTTTTTTTTTTTGTTATTGCGTTGCTTCTCATACTGAACAGACACCAACGATGATCGATTGATGTAAATTGATAATCAACAGTTTGTTTAAATCATTCCTCAGAGTATTATGGCGTAGTGAAATATTCTTCATTGTGTGGTTTTCATTAATTTTTACGCCTCCCCCCCCCACACATGTAGATAATATATAGACATAAATACATAAACAGAAAGATATAAATTGCTGTCGATAGACAGAAAAATATACATTAATCGATGAAAAGATAAATATACAAGACATACGTAGATCGATGAATAGACAATATAGAGGAGAGTGGTAATGAATGGGCCACTAACAAAATATCGAAAAGCATTTGCATAAAATTATTTTGATGCCACTTATAGACGGAGGCATTTGTTCTATTACGCTCATTCAATTTTCAGTTGTTTGAAAGCAGCCAGTTTTCAACTAGAGTAGGATATTCAATAATCTGGTTGAAAAGTAATTTTCTTCCTTTTCAGTAAAATATGTTTTAGCTAAAATGTATCTATTATTTCAATGCATATATGTGTATTAGCAAGTCTTCCCACATCTGTAAACTAATTTTAATATGCATTTTGATGTCATTTGAATTTAATGTATTAAAAAAACCTGAATATATTTCAGAGGTATAGGTGGGGCTGATGGGCCACTATATCATGGTTATGGATGGGCCATCAAAATATTGTTTTCCTCCTATTTTTTCCAATTTCCTCTTTAATATGAAATACAGCTGGTTGTCAGATTTAGATTACTGTCTTGTTAGAATAGGTTTATAGTAATTTCTAAAAAATAATTCGCACATTTTAACCCTAAGAAGTTTAAGCAATTTATTAGAAACATTAGTGAAATTCTATAAATGATTGAGAAGTATTGTCCAGTTCTTGACCACACCTACCAGTATTTCACCATTTGGAATTGATATGAGTGATTCCGTTAACACTTTGTGAATAATAATTTTAAATTTTTCCAAAACCAATTAAAATTTAATTATTAAAAATATATGTATTTAAAAGTAATTATTATGAAATTGAATAACATCTTTGTTTGTATATTTATTTATTGATGAGAATTTTTTTTAAGAAATTTAAATTAAAATCTAAAATTAAGTCTTTCTCTCCGTACTCCTAAGTTTTGAATAACGTGATGCAATACTTTATGATCTTTCTTTTTTACAATCACATACTTTATAGTCATTTTAATATGTATTCCTTACTGTTTCAGTATGCACTTGTGTCATATCATGTCAAGCGCCATTCATTTTATAATGTTTAGTAAATTAAAGATTAATTCTACTTGTTTTCATTGAATTCATTTAGTGGCCCATTCAGCCCCATTGGTGGGGATGAATGGGCCAAATTTCTATGTTTTTATTTTCTATCATCCTTCATTATATACATTTTCTAATCCAACTTTTATGATATTTTTATATAACCAAACAAGTAAAGTAACTAAAAAGTCAATTCTGAGCTATAAATAAGTATTGGGGAAAATACAAAAATTAAAAAACAAAAATTGACCCATTCATTACCACTCTCTTCCCTACATAGACACAGATGTAGTAATTGTATTATTTTGGTAAGAAAGGTTTTGGTCAGTGATGTACTGACATAAATTTTTTTGTTCATGGGTGGGGTTATAACCCCCCCCCCTTCAATACGCCACAATACGAATGAACCTATTTTAGATCACTGAAGCCGATTGACCTGCACCGAGCATGAAAATTACGTTTTTGGATTTGAAAAACTACATAATCGAGGATGAGGGGGGGGGGGGGGAGAAATAGAGAGGGAGAGATCAATTGAAAACACCAAAAGTCGGGAAGATTCCCTTGACTTCATACACGATGGACACTTCAAAAGAGCTAAAATTCCGAGCGAGACTCAGAGGATCCTTTGAAGGATGACAGATAACATTTTTTCTTCTCGCTCTTTTTCTCTCATCTTTTTGCCAAGGTTCATTCATTCTAGGAGTAAAAAATAGGGTTGCCATTTTTCAGACTTTTAGCGAGAACGAAAAACATGCGCCAAAAATGTTCTTAAAAATTATTGTAGCAGCGAAGAGCAATGGACAGCACATTCACCGAGTTCTGAATTTAAACTGCTTCAAATCTCGAAAACAGCTGATAAGTAATATTTTTAAAGGGAGGGGGGGGGGGGGGGCAAAAAATTTATTATGAAAATTTATTGAGCTTTTTTTTTACGCTGGCATGGATAAAAGTAGTGGGTTTTTAAATATTTTAATATCAGTGACATTCATCGAGGAGACTTATTGGTCACTCATTGACATGTGATCGCTATTTTTTTTCCGAAGTTTATTTTAAATCATAAAACGTTTTCTCGGTTACAGCACATGTAATTATTCTTCAAGTACAGATAAGTCACAGGTAGTTTCGATTAAAAACAATACTGTATAATTGTTTCTAAACATCGGTAACACTTTTCTCCCCTTGCAGTCAACCCCTTGTAGTGTTTTGTGTTGCTCTGTCTATAAACGAAAGAGAGCTATTTTTAAATATATATTCATACAATTTTAAATACTTGCTGGTAAGCAGTATTTTCAGAAGACTGAATACCTTTAACATAGAGGAACCTTTGACAGAGTTAAATTATTTCATACATTTACTAATAATAATTTGCCTATACTTTGCATTAAGTTTGTATTTTTAGTTTAAAAATACATTGTTTCTTCACTGTTTAATAATGGGATAAAAAAATATTAGTATTATTACTTTGAAAATGTAGCTCTCAGTTTCGTTTCACTAACTTTTAAAAACAAAATTAATGAGTTTGAAATTATTCTTTCAAAATAATTTTTGCGCCAAGAGACTCTATGTGAGCGCACAAGTCAGTTTTAAACACAAAAGAAGTGTTTAAGTGCTTTCTCCAGCACTTAAGACTCAAAATGTTTTTTTCTCTGACGAGTAATCAAACTTTTAACAAATCAAATTGGAATAGGAGCACATGAAATTCTTTCCTTATTGCTGCATTTTTGCATAAAATACACGAAATTGTTGATAGCAAAATGCCCTTTCTTCACGAATTCAAGTTTTTATTTGGAAATGGAACGTATAATGCAGTTCAAAAAACTGAGAGAGAACTAAATTTTACTTTTTTTTTTCCCTGTCTTTTTAAATTTTTTGATGGTGTGGATGTCAAGTTATACAACGCATATTCTTAGATATTAAAGGTAACGGACGAAAAAAAAAAAAAAGGCGAAATTTTTGGCGAAAAGAAACGTCTTTTTTTCTGATCAAATATCTTTAGCAAACTGCATTTTATTTTGCAAAAAAATAATTTTTCTATTTTTTTCCAATTTTTCCAGAAAACCAACAGAAACCCCCCCCCCCCCCCACTGCTTCAAAATTTCAGGTAATTTTGCATCACTAGTCCTGGAAAAATGTTTCTCATTTTTAAGCTCCTTCCATTGAACATCAAAATACATCAGCATCCAACCCTAGAAAACTGGCGGTACAGTTAGCCAGGACAACTTTTTCCAAGTGGGACATCTTTGCGGTTTTTGAAAAAGATCACATTTGGCGCTCAACAAAGTTCAAAAACCAGATAAAAAATGAGGCTGGCTCTTTGTGAATCAAAATACTACCATATCTACTAGCTGCTTTTGGAGCTAAATAGAGCGCAAATATGATCTTTTTCAAAAACAGGCAAAGACGCTTAAAAAGTCGTCGAATAGTTTTTTTTCCTTCAAAAGCTTGCCTATGAGCATTGAAATAGAGACGCAGACGATTTCGAATATTTTTTGGCTCCTCACGACCCTTTCGGGTGCCCCCGCCCCTTGAGATACGAGGCGGGCATAACGATGATCTTTTTCCTCAAAACAACTCGAAAGGATGTGTTTCCGCCCGATCGGATTTCTTCATCAAATATTAGACGACCGATTTTTTCTTCAAACGAGTTTGTTTTTCTAGCTGGGATTATGGAGTAAAGGATTGTTGGGGTTTCAATTTTTCGTGACAGTTGAGCCGTGTTTGAGCTGCTTTTTGAAAAATTAGTCCCAACGTCATCTGAAGGTTAATGCTACAGATTTGCCGAATGAGTAGCGGATCTTTTTTGTAGAGCGCATTAATCATTTTTGTTGCTAGTATCGTATAAAATGTAATTTCCAAAAAAATGTGTCTAATTTTCATTCTTCCTGGTTTAACCCTTTGAGTCATGGTGGCTTCGTTTGGTGGCACCATTTTTCCCCCCAGCATATTGCTGATGTCACTGTATGAGTTGGTTGAAGAAAATAAATAAATCAATAAAGATGGCCTCGACTGAAGCCCCGATGCCTCAAACGGTTATAATGTTCAAATTACATTTCATCAGTCTTGGGAGGTTATTCAAGACATATATAAGCATAGCGTCACTGCTCTACATTTTTAAACAAATTCGATAGAATTTGCAAAAGCAAATACACAATTGAAAGAAAAATAAAAAATAAGTGACGGGGAGATAAAATCCTACGAATAAATGAAAATAAGTTTTAAAAAATCGATTAATATCAACATGAAGCATTTTTTGGGCAACATTTGTTGGAGGACCTATTTTTATTTTACCAAAGCGAAGTCATCTAGTGGTCAGAGAAGTCCGACTGAGAATGGGGTGGGCTCTGAATTCGAATCCCAGTTTGGGCACGAATGTGCTTTCTATCTCCTACCCTGGTCCTTTTTTTTTTTTTTTTTTTTTTTTTTTGTGTGTGTGTGAATGTGTTGCTAGAATGTGAATGGCTGCCTACCCTATAAACGGGTCTTTATGAGATGTTTGTACTGTGGAAGTCTGACTTCACACCATATTACGGTACATTGGGAAAATGTAGCAGCGCGCCCCAAATTGCCAGTCAAGCTGGCACAAGACAACAGCAAAAACGGAGTCATCTTTCAAAAATATAACTAAATAAAATAAGAAAAACCTGCCTTTTACCTTTGGTAAAAATAGGTCTCACAAATTTAAACTCGTTTCTGTTTGTTAAAAAGTATTGGCCAGCTTAAAACTGATGCTTTTTTTTTTTTTGATAAAATTGGTGAAATACGTAATCACTGACCAAGCATGGCAAGTAAATACTAGGGATAAAGATCCAGATTTTGATATTTATTAGTCGTCACTTCTTTTTCTCTGGTTGCCAATTTCTTTGTCAAGTAGAAAAAAAAGTAGTGAAACGATAAATTATCGTTCAAATTGTTACTAAAACATAAAAATAATGTAATTTTTTGTGACAACTTAAAAGTTTATAATCATTCATAATTTTACTCTTCCGCAACATATTGACAAAGAACAGCAAATTTCTTAAATATACAAAAAGATATGAGGTTGAGCAGATTGGTGACCGGGTGGCGAATGGTACTGATATTTTTAGTCACCACTTTCTTTTATTTAGTCGCCAAGTGAAGAGTGGAGACCGATAATCTTGATTTTTAACTAGGGATGCTATACAGTTGTAGAATGTATGAAAAAGATTTCAACAGCGATCACAGATGTACCATGTATTCCTGTTCTACTCTTTCTAGGACTGTGGAATCAAGAGGAAAAAGAAACGATTTCAGGAACTGAAGAGCCTCATGACTCCGACTCGGACTTCTTTACCTCATTTCAGACTGACTCCGAGTCTACGACTCCGACTCTTACTCCGTGGCCTCGAGAGAGTGGAGGAGTCGGAGAGAAAATAACAAGACTCGACACTTGGAATTTTAAAGCCATCGTTCTCCACCCCAACTCCTTTACTCTCCAAAAAAGAGTCTGACTCCGACTCTTCCCAAATTTATTTTGAACGATCCGATAGTCTGTAAAAGAGCAGTTAACAAGAGAAGAGGTCGGTCGCCTTTGACGAAAAAAAATAAAAAAATAAATTCATTAGAGGAAACCCATTGACAGTAATTATTTCCGCTGTTACACGACAGACATCAGATGGAAGAGAAAATCCCCCAGCAGTCTGCCAAATCGTTTGACATTTTTACGACTCGCGACCTTCCACCCACTCCCACACAACCCTCGCTTCCTTCCTTACTGGTCTCTCTTGATTTCCGATTACAACGGGATCGGTCACATTCGCGCCAAAAAATGCAAAGCCGTTCTAGAACAGAGTAACAGACAGGTGTCTTTGCGCGTACACCTCCTCACACTAATTCCCAGATGACAACGTGGAAAGCCACTGATCACACAAGATATGGAGATCGAGGCTATTTTTTTGACAATCTTTTATGACCGTATCTAAAAAGCGGAATCATTTGGAAGTTCGATTTATTAGAAAATTGCAATGGCACGTTTCCACACTAGTACAGATTTGTTCTTGTTGCCCAGCTGTTGGTGATATAATCATGGTGGGCATCCTCACGGCCAAAATGCGTCATTCCCAGTAAGGTAAAGTTTGGGAATACGTAGTATACCCAGTAAGAGTGGCGCAGCGAAGGGAGGGGGGGGGGAGAAAACACTCCCCATAGGCATTGGTTTTATCATAAATGCAAATTATGATACAGTAGTTTATGCATATGAAAGTGCTGTATGATTAAAAAAAAATCCTTTAGAAGGCATTTTTGATCAAAAAATCCCCTTCAGAAGGTATTTTTCATCAAAAAATCCCTTTCAGAAGCTGTTTTTGATCAAAAAACCCTTTCCGAAGGTGTTTTTGATCAGAAAACCCTCTTCAGGTAATATTTTTGATCAAAAAAAACCCCTCCAGAAGGTGTTTCTGACTGCGCTAGTGTCTAGTAGGGCTGCGGAGGGGGGAAAAGGAGTCGGAGTCGGGAGTCAAAGGTTTAGAATTTCAGGAGTCGAAGTCTTTTATTTTCCCTCAAAACTCGTAATTCTACCAGTGCTTTCAAAGTAGGAGTTGGACTGATTTTGGGGGGAAGGAGTCAGAGGCTTAAAAATTGCCGGAGTCAGTCATTTTTTCTCTGACTCAGCAGCTCTAGTATCCAGGACTTGATTTACCAATAGATCCAAGAAGCACAGTCTAGAGGGCCCAAAAAATTATTAACCAATATTTTCCAGAACACGTAAAGATCACTACTCAGTAAATTCAGTGACAATATCAAGGGGGGAAAAAACTAATAACTCAAATTAATTCTGATTTCTGTTTAGGCTTGTGACCCATGGGAAATAGTTATGTGTGTGTGATTCGAGTGAAAAAAAAAATTAAATACCACATGTTACAACACTGGAATTTGGAACTTCAACGAAGAGTCAAAAACACATACAATGATAAAAAGATGTGCGATTTCAACTGCACAAGTTAAGGGGGGCCCTGCAAATAAGCCAGGCCAGCTACCACAAAAGTTCTAAATCGGACCCTGGTAGTAGCTAAAAAATATTCTGTAGTTGAAATCTGTAAATTTGATGAAATGATGTATCACAATAGTTACAATTGAAAAGTTTAAAAAAAAAAAAAAATCAGAAAAACGAATCCTAAAGAAATATTATTAGCTCAAAGAAATGTTTTGATTAATTCCTCAATAAAAGTTTTTCTCTGAATGAAAAATCTAAAAAATTCTTAAACCTTGAAATTAAATATTTTCTTTAATATTTATTGTTCATGTTAGGTAAAATTTTTGGGAAATATTTGGTAAACTATCTTTTATTTTCTCTTCAATAAAATTAGTAATTGGAATATAGTAATTGGAAGACCGTTTAAAAATACAGATTTTTAATTGTTCCCCCCCCCCCACACAAAAAAATATATAAAATTCAATTACTTTATTTATTGCCTATCTCATTTTCAACACGTTTGCAATGAGTATGCGATCAACAAATGCTAAGGTAAATAAAGAATACGATTTCATACACTGCATAAGTTTAGAACGAGCTTCTAATCGCTTTTTAGATTTTCTTGCAAACCCACTGTCCGTACAGCACATAACTGCGTCATTTTTATAACAGTTTCACTATATCAGTGATTTTCAGTCTATTAAGCTTACTTGTTAAAAAGTAGAAAAAAAAACCCCAAAAACATTTTTATTAGAACGTACTCAACTGATAGAAATAGAAAGCAGTATAAGGTTTAACAGTGGCTGTAGTATTAAAAAAAAAAAAAAAAACAATCTACGTACTAAAAGGAAACGGCTGCATCCATCTCAATTAAAAAAAACAAGAAGAAAAAAACACTAACAGCATAAACAATATAGGCGATGTTGCAATGACTAAACGAAACCCTGCAGTAATACAGTAATAGGAGCCCCAACTTTACATCCAATTTCCTGACAGCCCTTTCAACGCAGGAAATTATTTTATTTTCGTTTGAAAAACAATAACATCTCAAGGCGGAATACGTCTTCAATCAAGCGCGGTGAACAACAAAAGAAAAAAACTCAAACCCTTGAAATACTATCCCCAGAATAGCAACAGACATTTAACGTGATAAAAAAAAAGGACAGGAGGATAAAAAATGGAAATTCCGAATGGATGTGAATCGGACCACCCCCTGAGTCATTTGAAAAGTAGTCAATTGACCCCCGTCAAGAGGGGGGTAGGAGGTTAAATATCTCACCAGTCGGGGATCTGACAGCTCCCACCAAGTTCTTCAGCATCAGGTATACTAAAAGCACAGAGAATGGCTATTAAGATCTACGTCAAAAGAAGCAAGGTGAACACACCTGGAAGGGCATGGATTAGATTACGATCGAGAATTAACAATCGAGTTAAGTCCCGTATTCGTTTCATTTGCGGTGATTGATTGGGTTGTGGTCTTTTCAGTTGTCGCTTTAGATTAATTTCTGACATACCTCTGCAGATATTGTTGAAGCCTTCACAAAGAGTCAGAGAAACCATCCGTATTGTTTGAGGTTTACAGCATTATATGATAGATTGTATGAGTCATATTCAAGAGCTCATGAAGTAAAAAATCTATCATAAGCACAGATAAACATAATTTAACATTGAGCTGTCAAGGTTCTCTCTCTCTCTTTTTTTTCTTTTTATTACGATAGTAAATTGATGACTGACTAAGTGACGATGTGATTTCTCCCACGGAGATTGTAGACAGACATCTGATCTTGAAGAACAAAGCAATAATCATTTGTATTAAACAGAAAAACATTTGCTACCGTTTTGAAAATATTTGAGAAACTTCGAAATTTACGAGTTTATTTTCACACCGCAACCTTTTTTAAACTTTAAAGAATAAAAAAACAAAAAATGCATTTCCAAAGATAAAAGACAAAATAAAATTTTTATCTGCCAAAATTTGTTTGCGTCTGTCTGTCTGAGGCCACATCTCCTTGAGAACGAAAGTGTGGTGACAGTGAATCCGGATAGTGAAAAATTCGTAACATTTCGGGGAAATTTATGCGCGCAGTCTCATCTTCCTACAACATTAATTAGTGGAAATTAAAAACGTCCATTCTGTGCCATTTTTCATCCCTCTTTTTTTCGACCAAAATCTCGTATTTGGTACTGTCAAGCTGCCAACAATTCCTCTCTCTCTGCTTGACTTCTACAGACGCGTGGAAAGGTAAATCTTGCAATGGTTCGAGCTAAAGTTGTTTAAGTGAAAAGCGTGCCCTTGTCGAAATGCTTATTATTTTATGGTCCGCTGCTTTATGCAACATTCAAACAGCGGCCGCACATCACGTTCGCCACGTAAAGCGGACAGAGTAACGTTTTCCGAAAAGGGAGAAGCATTCATACTTTGCGGAACGCGAAAAAGTCACATGTCAGTCTCTCATCCAATAGAGAAAGCGGGCTCATCTCGTAGAGACCAATGCAATGCGACGCCCAACTCTACGGACCGTCAGAAATCTGGCTTCTCGTCCCGTCGACAGGTCCCGTACAATACGGCTTGCTGTCATGGCAACGCCGGTCGAAAACTGGTTTTAGGGAGAAAAGCATACGTCGGTGACGGATGTGCGGACGTAGTGTGAATGTTGCATTAGGCGGCAAGAAAGCTTCCAAATTACACCGCCGAAGGCAGTGTGCACCAACCAATCGCAGGCTGCAGGAAGGGAGCGAAGCCTCCAAAGTGCACCGTTGAGGGCGGTGTACATCAAACTGTAGCAGGTGGGTTGTACGAGCCACCCTGGCGGCTAGTAAATAAGAATAAAATCTGTTGTAAATTTTTCATTGAACAGAAGTTGGTAAAGAGCTGTCCAGAACCATAAATGATGCAACTCTATTTTTTTTCAACCATATTTTGAATCTCCCCCCCCCCCCTTTTTTTTTTAACAAAAAGACATATTTCACCTTTTCCATTCCGCTACCCTTGTCACATGTCATACTAAAAATATCATATATTTAATATATTGAAATTAAAGAAAAGTGTTTTTTCAGAGTTCTTGTTAGCCTTTCTTTCTCGCTACTCCTAAACTGTCACTATTTCTCGACACACCCGTCGTTACCAAACTTCTCCACTCAAAGCGTGACATCACTTATGTAAGATCCCTGAATTAATTTATTTGAAAGTGCTTTCAAAGTCGAAGCAAATTCTAAACTTTTAAAAGATTAAAGTTTTATTTGGACCTTTAAAGCAATCACTCGATTAAAATGCATTGGAATCATTGAAATCTGGCGTCTGAATAGCTTAAAGAAAGATATCTTGGCTAGAATTTTTAAGATTCCAAATGATAATGAACTTTATCGTCATGATTGAATATATTTAAGTACTCAATAGCAGTACGCATTTCGGCCGCTAGGTGTGTTGTATAGCGCAACTCTTTGCCAATTCAGTGCAGCCTATGTTGTCGACCTGGTTCGTTCTGCTTATCTGCAGCGATTGTTTTTGTTAAAGCTGTTTTGTTTAGTTGTTTATGTTTTCAAGTTTAAGTGAACAACGGGCAGCTGCGAGGTTTTGCTTGATAAAGCACTTGCACTGCACACATAGCCACGTTTCTGCACCTAGTTTTGGCAAAAAAAAAAAAAAAAATGGCACGGTTCGCTGCCAAATACAACATACTTTCCTGACTTGGCTCCGTGCGATTTTTTTTTACTTTCACGAATAAAAAGGGGCATGAAAAGACACTGATTTGATAAGACTGGAGAGGCCAAGGAGCGAACGAGGGTGAAACTTTCAGCCATTTTTAAAGATGACTTCAATAATTTTGTGGAAGCACCGGTGGGACTTGTATTAATTGCAACGAAGAGTATTTTAACGGGGATAATGTGTTGTTTTGTAAAGAAATAGAAAATAAATAGCTTTCAAAAATTGATTCCGTTTTTTTTTTGGGGGGGGGGGGTACCCCTAGAAGATTGAATAAAAATTTGTGTCATTGAAGAAGTTACAATGCCAAATTTCTTACAACCGATTATAGAGATCAAAATTTGATCAATTGAGCGAAAAAACAGGCATGAAAATCGTGATTCAACACTGCAAATGACTCATTCTTCTTTCTCCGCGAAGAGAACTTATTAGCAGGAAATACTCATCACTGACAACTTCAGTCTTCAATTCACACACTTCACCAATCGAATAGAGCGTGGGGGGGGGGGGGGGGGACATGAATAATATCTGGTAAAGAGCGGCTTTTTTTAACGCTAAAATTTATCACTCAATAACAAAAGTGCTGGAGTAGTTAAATCGGAGTAAGAATGAACAAAATGAAAGTGTCCCCCGAAAAAGGGCCTCATTTAATTTGTCGGGAAGTATTGTAGCTGTCACATGGAGGACTGACGGGATAATAAGACTACTATGTTCTTTATGCTGTGACTAATGTTTCCGCAAGGCATTCGTCAGTATTACCACGATAACTGCTGAGATATTGACCTTGGCATTATTAATTAAGGATTTCCAGAACTTGTGCTCTCCCCCCCCTTACCTCAGAGTAAGTAGGATTGGTACTTTGTAGCAAGATTTTCGTTTTGCAACGCTTCGAAAATGAATGTTGCTTCTTATTATAGTTCACTGTTAAAAATAAGGTTTAATGTTTAACCAAGATATTGGTTAAATCTAGCAAAATTTGGCAGTAGGCATTTTATTGGTGACAAGCTTCACCAATATATTAACGACGAAATTTCGCTAGACTTATTTCTTAACTTAATCTTTTAGAATAGTTATACCAAGGATGCCCATCAAGAGGGGGGAGTCACGGCGCAGACAATTGAGAAGAGATAAAATAGAGGGAGTGAAGACTTTCATTCGTGAAAGAAAACCCCCCAAGTCACGTGATACATTTTAAAGAAAAGCATTGGAAGAAATCAGGTTTCTTTCGCTAGTTTCACGCAAAACGTGTAAACCACTCGTCGACGTTGAGTCTAGTGATGTGTCGGATCGTTAAAAAAGTAGATCCGCGGATACGGATACGAATTCGGATCATTAGTGTCAAGATCCGCGGATACGGATACGGATCTCAAATTTTTTTTTACCCAATTCAATTATCTAATTGTAAAATTTGTTACGGAAGGTATTCCCGTCAGAATAATGGCAGTTTCTTCAAAAAATGTCAACTGCGGCAAAAATATAATCAAGACTATGACTTATTCTTTAAAGAAATCTCCTTTAAAATTGAGGGAGAGTTGGAAGGAATGGGTCAGCGCTGCGTTAATGCTTAGATGGAATGTGAAAAATTATTTCTAGCTTACTCGGTAGATGTAGGATACAGGAGCAAGAGTGTAAAGCTGCTTCTGGACAGGCTAGAAATAATTTTCTCATTTTATTTCAGCATAAATGCAGCGCTGACCCATTCCACCGAACTTCTCCGACCGACAAAATACAGAGCCGAGAACACCTTTACAAACAGTAAATAGAATTTAGTCTCACTTTTTTTAAAGGATGCCGAGAAAAACAAAAATGAAGAATAACAGAAATCCCAAATCAATAACAAAAACTAATATTAAATTAAAAATTAAAAAAACAAAGCATGTCCCAGAGAGCCGACCTCATAAATTAAGATGAATTTCGCGGGTCAGAAAACACATATGTTAACAAATATGAACTGACAGCAGGTAAAATTTTTAAATCATTGAGCTTTTTCTCCTTATCTTCCGATTATGAAATCGCCACCAATCACGCGTATAAAGACTAAGAATTGTATTTAAAATTTACTTAACAAGATTATAGCTCCTACTGTATATAAGTTGGAAGTTTCAAATAAATGTCAAACGCAGAAAACTTCGTTTTTTCAATTAGGGACAATATTTTTAACGTACGGGTAAATTTTTACTACCATAATTGTGAAAAACGTTAAATTGGTTTTGCATTAATATCTCCGGTAATTAAAGTTCTACGAAAACGAAGCCAAGCTAAGAATACTTTCAATCAAGTCACCTTTTGAACGAAAAATGAGTTATCAAAATCGGTTTATCTGTTTACGAACTACGATGCCACAAAAAGACACACTGATACATACTTTTAAAACTTATTTCCCCTTCCTTTTCGCAACGAGGGGAGGGGAGGGGGGCTACAAATTGGCTTCTGAAATGATACCTTATAATTTAAATAGGGAATAAAACCTAATTTAAACGGAATTTAAGACTCTTTTCTTCAAATGTTTAAAAATTTTTAGAATAGAAATGATCCGTCAAAAAAGTAAGGGATACGGATCTTTATTTTCCCTCGGATATCCGCGGATACGGATACGGATATCCGGAACATCACTAGTTGAGTCATGCGACTTGAGCTCTTTGCCCAAGCTTTTGCTTAGCCAATGATTAGACTTGCTCCATTTTAATTCCTGCTCTATGGCGCAGACTGTTCCTTGGATCAATTTTAGGGGGAAGTGTTTTGGCGGTTTTTTGGGAAGGGGTGCTCTTGGGGGAGGGGGGGAGGGCAAGAGTTGATTGTTGCTCGATAAAGGATTTTAAATCTGAATTAAATAGCAAGAAGGACAATCGAAAATTTAAAGCAGTTTGGAGAGTATTCTCAAGCGTCTTTTCCTCAATGTGACTAAAAGGTTATTGGGAAGGGAAAATAAGAGAGAGGGAATTTAATATTATTTGTTTTTGTATTAACACATGTGTAAGATTGATTTTGTTTATCAACATTCAAAATACACAGAAAACATTTTCTGTTCTTGAAGACTTGAAGGGCACCAAAAGGTGGAAAACCAGTTGAAATTGAAGATAATCAGTGCTTTGATTTTTTTAGCCTACTTTCCCAGTAAAAGTCAGAAAAAGAAGAAAAAAGCATGAAAAAAGGCTTAATGCATCTTAAAAATATCGCAAAAAACAAAAAAAAAGTCAAAAAGAAATAAAATAATTAAATAAACATCGAAAAATTAAAAATTGGAAAGTAGGGTATTGAGATGGGGAAAAATGTCTGTCTGTCGGTCTGTCTGTCCCCCCCTAATAACTTTCGAATGAATAGTCCGATTCGAACAAACTTTTTTTTGTTCGAAAGATCTCGGGGAGGACACCTCATTCCCATATTTCACTTTTTGATTTGAACTATTTTTTGATGAATTTTAAACAGTTCAAAAAGATTTAACATTATCGCCTACGGGGAAATTCAAGGCAATTCCGAACTGTGAGGCGAATTTGCTTCAAACAAACTTTGTAGGAAAAAGCTTTTGATGAAAAACTTGTATATAAAAGTTTTTGAACAATTTTCCGTTCAATTTTGAACAGTTCAAATCCCTTAACATTAGCGCCTACGGGGAAACTGAAAGTCAATGTAGATTCCGTACTTGAAGGCGGATTTACTTCAAACAAATTTTGCTGGAAATAGCTCTTGACGCCAAACTCCAGATTCCGACTCCGAGAATTTAGGGGCACCTGACTCCGACTCCGACTCCTGTGCCCGACAATTAATCGGACTGTGACTCCACGACTTCGGCTCTTACTTCGTAGCTTTGGCAAAAATTTATACACAGAGGACAAATGACTGACTCCGATTCTTGGATATTCGTCTCCGACTCCTTTATCCCAAAATGAGATTGACTCCGACTCCGCAGCTATGGTTTTAACTGTGAAATACTTATTGTTGATATGACGTGTTTTTATTTTCACGCTTAAGTTTTAATTTAGGTATTCAGTTTTCGGCGAATAAACTCGAAGTCATTTATGTTTCTACATTAAGATATGCGCAGGCGATATTTTTTTTTTTTTTTTTGATAATGAAAATTATTTTTTTAAGTTGACATTTTATTGTTTTTATTTATTTTTGTTAGTGCATTAATTCATTCAAAAAATTATTTTTGGCAACATGGAAAAAAGAAACGAATTTTTTTATATGATGTACTTACTTTAATAAGCTTATTAATTTTAATTATTATTTTTTCGTTTTGAAAGCTGTTAAAGATTTTTTTAAAATTTTTTTAGATGAGTGAAGAATATTTTATTCCTAGAAATCAGCTTAAAATATTTAAAATATATGTTCGAAAAAATTGGCAATTTTAGCTATTTTTGAGAAAATTGACCAGGTACTAGAAAGCAGTATGGATATACGGGAAAGTAGGCTCGTTTAGTTCTAGACGGAACTTCTTGTTGTAACATAAAAATGTTTCAAATCATAGTTTTGCCTTCAGTTTTGAAACATAGGTGAAAACTTTTGTCTTGCGTTATAGTGATACCTCCAACATTGTTTTTCAAAATACACAGAAATAAGAAATGACAAAATCATTTACCAGGCCGTAGATGCTAAGCAATGGTATAAATCCTTCTCAATTCAAAATTGTACTTACCTAAAAAAAAAAAAAAGAAAAGAGGAAAAATTATTAAACATCGTTTCACAATCTATCTATAAGCACGCTAAAAACAACAATTTAAAAAATGGCAAAAAAGTACTCAAATTTGAACATATCTCGAGTCAAAATGGCTCCTACTACGTGGTATTCAAATTTGAACATATCTCGAGTCAAAATGGCTCCTACTACGTGGTATTCAAATTTGAACCCCCCCCCCATTCAAATACACATAAAATACTCAAATCAACATGTGTGCTCATTTTTGAGGTATTTGTGCTCATTTTTGAATATGTACTAATTTCAAAACTGAGTATTATGTGCTCATTTTTGAGTATGAAATAATTCAGCACGCTTTTTGAAAACTTCATTTTTCTCAGTGAGGGTTGCCCAAATGAAAAGTGGACAAGTGTGATTACTGCACCATTGCACAAGTATTTAAAGGGTGTTGTTAGGTAATCATCTCAGGTGCCGTTCAGCGGTGAAACCTGTTTGCAGTAGAGGAAATGGCACAAAAGGAAAGTCGTGCTGTCCATGGATGCGTCCAGATCGACATGGGATCTGCCGAGACCGGGGTGAGCAAACATCAAGATCACCAATGATTCCATTGCCTTTGATAATAAAATGATCCAAGCTAATCGAAGGATTAAGACCAGTGAAATCAGTGACGAACTCAACCTGAGTAAAGGAACGGTTTACACTATCATCCACAAACAACCCGCCGACACCGTCTCCCAGGAAACCCAAACGACCCTAAACAAATTCGGTCGGGATGTATTGGAGCACCCCCCGTATAGTCCGAACTTGTCACCCCGTGACTTCCACATCTTTGAGCCACTTGAGAAAGCATTACAGGGGGTTTTCCATTCGGACGATGAAGTGAAGGAAGCCATGCGGGACTTTCTCAGGAATCGCCCCGATCTTTCTACATCAAAGCCATCGAACTGTAGGCGCAACGCTGGGACCAGTGTTTCAATGGCCAATGGCAATTTCTTTTGATTTACATTAAAAGTATTATTTTTATTCAACTTATTCACTTTTCATCTGGGCAACCTTTATATTATGCATATTATGTGCACTATTTTTTCAGTTAATATTCAGTTAATGATTGAGTTACTTTTTCCCCCTGACCACTCTTAATTACTACTCAATTACTACTAAACTTCTCAACAGAAACAGTTGCGGCTAATCTTTCTCTCTAACAATCCGTTTTTATTGATATCTTCCCAGGTAACACACATAACGTTTAAGCGTCACATAAACGTTTTAAAATGGTCGTCCCAACGTTAACGACCGGTTTAAAACGTTCGTGAAATAAGTGTGAGAACCCGGGTATCTTCACACCAAGTCTCTCATCTAACACTTCTCGACACGGCCACAATAACTTTTCAGACGGTAGTGCCTAAATCAATAAATAAATAAATGAATAAAAAACATAGTAGTTTCATTCATTTTTCATATTTTATTAGCTGAGAAAGAAATCTATAATTTCCCCAATTAGCTACCTTGATTCAAACAGCTCTGCTAGATACGCATACACTTTTTTGAAAATATTATTCGGGGATCCTATCAAAGAAGAATTAGTGAGCGAATCGCAATATTATGTACCCTTGAATTCTAAACCAACGAGTTAAGTGAGTTAAATGCACTATTCGCACTGACCTCCGACTCCAACATCACTCCTACAACAAATAGAAGTGTTTTTGTTCAAATATATTTCGTGTTTGTTCAGTGAAACCCCTCTAATGCGGACACTAACGGGACAAATTTTTTTGTCCACAATAGAGGGGTGTCCGCAGGTAAAGGTAATGTTATTTGCATTGGAATAGGGGAATTGAAAATTGTCCACATAAGAGGGGTGTCCATTAGGAGGGATTTTACTGTAATAGTTTTATTTAAGTGGAGAAATGAATTAAAAATATTAAACGAGAGAGTAGAATTAATTTTATCCTTTTGGAAGGGACACGTGCCCTGTGTACCCCCTAAAATCTTCTACTGGCTACAGAAAAGGCAGAGCTGCGGATTCGGAGGGAAAATGACCGACACCGGAAATTTTAGATTCTTCGACTCCGATTCGCGTATGCCCCAAAATCAACCCGACTCCGCCTCCGCAAGCACTGGCAGAGTTGAGGACTTTGATGGACTTCGACTTTTGGAATTTTAAACCTTCGACTCCGAACTCCCGGTTCCTTTACTCCAAAATCAGACCTACCCCGATTACACTAAATTTTCTTGAACAGGTCATATCAGGCCGAATTATCAGACATTTTGGTTCCAAGACAGCTTTGGATCCAACTTTGTTTCTTGTATTTATAAATGCGTTATAGTATTCGCTGGTTACTGGTTGGTATGTCGTAAAACAAATGATGATGAGTTGAGTAAAATGTCACTTAAGGTATAAATCTAGAAAAATCACTTAGTTCTCAAATTCAATAAAAATGTATCGGGAAATGTTTACTGTAATGAAACTCATTTTCACACCTTATTTGTTCTAAATTTGTGTTAATTAAATCTTCTTTTACGGAATAAAATAATCAAACATCAATCAGGCAACACATCTAAAGTCTGGGAATCAGTTTTCTGTAACCAGACTTTTGTACAAATATTAATTCGTCCCCCAATAACTTTGGAACCAAAATGTCGGTTTAGTCTTATGTAGTGGCCTTAGGCCTTAGATTCCACAACTCCGACTACTACTCCGCATCCCGGAGAAAAAGAACACTACTAAAATTGACCGCATCCCTGAAAGCGTTACCCGAAAATTGTTCCCCCCCCCCCTTCGCACGTGCTACTGATCCCTTGTGTTATCAAAAAATACCTTTCGTCTCTCTTTTTCCTCCTTCCTGATTTCTTTTCAGGTACGTATTATTTATAGTAAGAAAAAGAACGTGGGTGTGGAATCGCACCTGTGGCACGGAATTCCTGGCAAGTCACGTGATCGTTCCAGCACCAATTAGAACGGGGGTTTACCTTTTCACGTTGGGGTGAACGATTCCCGCGAGCATTCAAGTGAGGAGAAAGCAAATTCTCATCACTTTTTATCACCGGAGTTAAAAAGGAAGGTGAAGTGATACTGCTGAAAAAAGGATCGCTCCTATTTTAACCAAACAAGATGCACCATTGTTAAAGTAATTGTATGTTTTCGCATAAACACCTTCATTACGGCTAATAAAACTGAAATGATCTCGCCCAGAAGAGAGAATATTTTTGCATGAATATAAATATACATTAGAAATTCTAATAGCATTCCGTGTACTCTGCGCTCAAGAAAATGTACTAACATAAATTACAGTAATTTTATGAGAAAACATTAGTGCGTATTTAGTTGAAGGGACAGTGAACCATCTTTTACTAATGATGGGGGAATGGCGGGAGACAATGGCGGCTCTCAGAAATATAACATCAAACCTTATGAAAATTTCGTCGTATTAGACGAAATGGATGCGTGAAAAATGCTCCAATTAACCTTTGGTCAAATTTAGTATAGTTTTCGTCAAATTGCGAAAATTTCGTGAGAACTGAGAGTGAGGTTTTTTTTTTTTTGCCCCGCGTGGAAAGAATAGTCGCAAGTGATGAAATTTGTCTAACAATTTAAAAATAAAGCTCCATAAGTCTTCTTGTCACTATGAACAATACAATGCTTATACTGCCGTGCTAAGGAAAACAGTCATATCTGCAGCTGAGCTCAAAATCAGAAACTCTTTTCAAAAACTTTACGCCTCGTATATTTGATTCAGATTCCACTTTTTCAGAATTTTTTTAAAAAAATATTTCACATTCACAAATGAAAATATAAAAACGTTGCCTTTTGGTAAAACATGTAAAAAAAAAAAAAAAAAAAAAAAAAACCTGATGACAGTATAATTCAATTTTGATAAAAAGTGTAGAATGACTTTTGTGCTCAGCACGGCAGTATAGCTCAGGTCCGCTTAACATAAACTGATCTTGAGTAAAATTTTTCTTTAGACGAATCTAATCTCCAAATCAATACCACCTAGTCTGCAAGAAATGATACAGGAATTGAACCGGTTTTAAACGGAATCTTACAAATCTAATGCGTAGCAATAAATTTAATCAAGGAGGTTGTCCAGTTTAAAACAAAAACCCACTAAGCAATCACTATTAGGTTTTAATTTTACATGGACAGTCATACACAGAGAGAATTGATTAGATGATGAAAAACATCTTTTAAACATACTATAATAATTTTTAGAAAATAATTAAATTTAGAGCGCCAAGGAAAGGTTCTGGACCCAGAGACCACACGCTTACCTACGCCACTGATTTAATATGACGTAAGGTGTTATAATTTTGAACCTTACAAAAGTAGACAGACATGTGGTCAACATACAGAGGTTGAACTATATGATATAGGGCGAATTCTGTGCCTGACAAAAAAAGTCAACTTAGACCGCTGGTTAGCTTACAACTGCTATAGTCATCAACTGTTTAGGTTGTATTAAACTTTAAAACGGAATTTTAATTTCTCTTAATTAGGTTCATTATCAACTTACATTCTTAAAAACCTCTGCTCCAGTTGAAGAAGGGAAAATTATGAATACGCCTACATACATCCTCAAAGGATATAATCATGGTACAAGGTACAGGCTTGCACTTCACACTTGGGAAGGCTTTTAGGAACCATAAGAAGCAATACCATCGCCCGCCAGCGGCGTATCAAATTACAAAGAGTACCTTTGCAATGTACCGTGAAGCACGGGACCAAGCGAAGGGCGAAGCATGTCACGAACACCCCCAATTAGAACCAGAGTGGTCCTTCACACGCACGAGAGGGAAAAAAAAAAAAATTCTCTCCATCCGTAACGATTCCCACACATCGGCATCCGATCGCGCTTCCGCTTTTTATGTGGACGAGGGAGGTGTATGGAACCGAAAGGGCAGATGCCGAACATGTGCAGGGTTAACACATTCGTTTAACAGGTCCGTAAAACAAAGTGAACCTGACAAGTGTTCCAAAGGGGTAGAGAGAGGGAAGAGGAAGATTCTTCTACAACCGTCTGCTATTCCTTCTTAGACGCAGGGGTGGAGAGAGAATAGGGAAATCCGTGAGGAAGGAACAAAAGAACCACACCTGTGCATACAATTGAATTTGGAAATGGATGGAAATGTTCTCTTGGTATGCAACGCAATACAATGCCCGCCATTTAACTGTTGATGCAGGAAGGAAAAATAGCAAAAAAAAAAAAAAAAAAAAAACTTTTAAAGTTTGGCTTGGTCAAGAGAATTGGAGAAAAGAAATAAAACCAGTTGATTTTCACTTGAATTTGTTATACTCATAGAGAAGAGACAATATGGAGGGAGAGCGAAGACTTTACATGAACCAAAGACCCCAAGTCAGGTGTTAGATTTTAAAGCAAACCATAGGAAGAAATCAGGTTCTTTTGCTAGTTACACTTAAAACTTGTAAACCATTCGTCGTTGTTGAGTCACGTGACTTGGAGTCGTAGCCTCAGCTTTTGCTAAGCCAATGAATGAACTGGCTCTCTCCATTTATATTCCTGCTCTGAAGTTATACTGGGAAACTGGGACTTTAAACCTTTTAAAGTTCACGAGACAGATGCGTCCTTAAAGTTCAAAAATTATTTTGTAAATTATCAAATAGATACAATTAAAGAAAAAAGTATTTTTTCATATTATTGAGACATTATAACCTTAACAAAGAAAAAAGAAATACAATAATACAATTGCTTAAAAAATACCCTAATTTTGAATTGAAAACATCACAAATGAAAGACATCAACTGAATACATAGCATTCATTTTTTCAGCAAAGGGGTGCCCATCACCCCAAGGGCGAAAGCCTTGGAGGAAAAAAATCTTTCATAGTAGTCTTTAAAAATAGTCTTTAATAAAAATAATCATTAACTGCGTTGTTTCACTGTAGAAAACTCATGAATAATCGAATCAATCTTAAATCTCAATTTTATAAAAGCTGTTAGTTATTCTCGAAAATAGTTTCAATATTCTTTCAAAACAGTAATCCCAAGTAAATACATCGGAAAACATCAACGCTAAAAGGATTAAATTGTTTTCTCAAAGAAAACAGTACCCGCCGAAAGCCGAAAAATCAACATTTTCTCTGCAAGGCGTCGAAAAAGATTGAAGAAAAGACCAAAGCTCTGCGTTTGAAGTCGAAACTTTCTTAGAAAAGTTGATGAGCATATAAAAAGCTTTAAAAATAGATCGCCGAAAGCAAGAAACAAGAAAAGTTTCAAGACTTTGACGAAAACAAGTAAGAATCTCTGAGATTTAGCATCATATTTTTAGAAGACATAACATAAGAAACAGTTTTCTGTTAAAATACGGATTTTTTTCCCTTCGGAGTTTTCGCACTTAACTAAAATAAATAATAGTTTTAGTTGGTGCAGCGGCATGAATAAGTTTTCTTGTGAAAATGTTAAGGCATGATCAGGAATGGGGTATCTTTTTGCAATGAAATGCAACACTGAGTTAGGCAGTTATGTAAACCGTGCACGAACATAATGTTAAATTTAATTGTCGTCCTTTTATTAGCCCTCTATGCTACAAGAAATGGGGTTACAAGTTTGATGTACTTATCCTATCCGTGTATGTGTGTGTGCGACATACTTGCCCTTAAACGGAAAAACCAAGTTTTGATCGAGAGTCCCTAACCAGGCCTCTCTTTGAGGAACTTTAATTATAGGCGATATTAATCAAAACCCATGAAAATTAGCATCTTACACACTTCTGGTGGTGAAAACTTACTTGCATATTTAAAATATTGGTATCAATCGAAAGAACTTCTTTCTGCTTATGATGGAATTTATCTGGAATTTCCACAAAGAACAAGGATTATAAACTAAAAAAAAAGTTAAATACAGTTCTAAGCTTTTATTCACACGATTGGAAATGATTTCATTGTTGGGCAGAGAAGGAAAGAACACTTAATTTTTTAAAATTCCATTCGTTGCCATTCTCTATTTGTAAACAAATAAAATACATGTAATTGGTTTTTGTATTTAGCTCTTAAAATTGTTTTCAATTTTTCCTGTTGTAATTATCTTTTCTTGTACGTGTTTTAACAGTAAATATTACTTTACATGATACAAATTAAATAATACACAATAATACTCAGTCGGACGGAAAGGCGAAACAATCTCAATTACTCAACCATCGTGTATTAAGAAAACAAATTACTTTTTTAGCTAAACTCTACTAAAATTTTCTTTCAGATGATTAAATAATTTTTTTAAGGTTTTCATATTAAAATTTCTGATTAGAATGCTTTATTTTTAACGACAAAAATGAATTGAACAAATTAACCTAAATGTCAAATTTTTAGCATTGGGTTCACAAGCAAAATAATTTTTTTAAACATAAAATGTTTTATGTACGTCTCTGTTAAGGGGGAAAAAAATACAGACTGTATACATTTTGAAATGTTTAACACTTCATGTTTGCTAAGAAAATCTAACTTAAAAAATTAGTTTCATTTGTTAAAAAAATCTTTTTTTTTTTTTCATTTTTCCAGAAAAAAAGGAGGGGAGGGGGATTTTTTTCCCCACCACGTTCAAAATTTCCGGAAATTTGACATCTCTATAGTTCTGTGACAAAATTGCAAAAAATTGTTTGCATGACATTTAAAAGCATAAAAATTATTTGTCACATCATTTCTTAACATAGAAATGGTCCACTCTCCGTATGTTTCAAACATGTGTGGCGTTTGAAAGAAGCACGGTCTTGCAAAAGCATCATCACTAAAGAAAAAATAAAATAAAAATGTATGTCGCGCGCCCAAATAGTGACGGCCTTGCTATCACAGTTTCAAATTTTTTGTGTCAACATATTTTTTTAAAGGCTACAGATTTGATCCTGATTATCCGGAGATTCGGATCAACAACAGTCGGATCTACGATGTTTTATTGTATTTAAATAGGATGGGGGTGTTTTACTCTTTTCCAGGACAACAAAAAACTTACTCCACAAAGTTCTTCTGAAAAACAATATTCGCCAAAAGAAAAAAAAAAAAAAACTCAGCTCAAGCTATGCTTACAGGATAAAATGCTATTTTCATTTCAGTTAAATACGAACTTCCACTAACGTTACAAGTCAAAAACGGGTTGACACAAAACAGACCTGCCACATCCTGCTTATCATTGCAAATGGGAGACATTTAGTCAACGTTATCAAGTCCAAATTTCCGATGACCTTTCCATAACCCTCGGCTAGCCTTGGGAATAATCTGGATCGCAAAATTCTCCCCAAACACGAATTATCACACCAAAAACTAAGATTTGGTAACTTAACACGACCACAAGCAAGCCGCCAAACTGATAAACCCATCTTGAAGAAAAAATCGCTTCCACATAAAATTGGAGCACTCTCCCCTGTTGTTGAACATGCTCTCAAAGTTAAAATCTTTGAGTCACATTTGGCTAACGTTCAAGTTCTCTTGCAGAGATTTCGCGCCACTGGGGAACGATTTCTTTGGAGTTCTGCCCAACGGAAGACCACGGCTCATCAGTTGATCTGTGTTTTCAGCACTTGTTTCAAAGCTCAGCTCAAGAGTTCATAAAGGGAAGAGTGTAATTGAGAACACAGCTTATGTGGAGTCATTGGTAGTGTTCATTGTTGTTGTATATAAGCATAGGAAATGCATTTTTACGATTACATTCAGCTCAAAAGCAAATTCTTTTTTAAAGATTAGGTACTTCAATTATTCGTTTAATGTTATTTAATTTTAGTTCAAGGAACTGCTAGATCCTATTTGAACCGTAGGCTTCGCTGTGGAGTGAAAAGTTGCGATGATTTTTTTTCAAGCATGCAAAATATATTTTAAACAATACAATTTCTCTCTCTCTCTCTTTTTTCTAATTTTTAGATTCTGGTGCTTCAGTAAAACGAAAAAAATATATAATTTGTAAACTATTTATATACTATAATTCATAAAATGAATTTCGAACCTGGGAAATATATATGCTCCTTAGTCCTTAAAAGGATAATTTGCATCCAAGTCAAACACATAAACTGATTTATTTTTCTGAAAGGTTAGGAGCTTACTATACTACAGAACGTTCACGTCTAAGTTATCCAATCTTTCGTTTATCTGCAGCATTTTTTGAAAAACTTTTATTCATGCTAAAAGCAAAGAATTTTCCACCTTTTTTTTAAAATAAAAACCACCCCCGGTCCACTTTCTGAAAAATTTATGCAGAGAAAAAAAGTCGGATTTTCGGTTTAAGTGTTGCTGTGCAATCAGTTTTTCCAAACCACATTTCATAACTGAATCAAAAAATTAGTACCGACTAAACTTACACATTGCCGTTCGTTTCAAAAAGAAAAATACGTCAAACTTATTTCGATTGAAGAAATCTAAAGTGGTCAGAAGTGATCACAAAAGAAAAATTTCATATTTTAGGATTACGAAGTGCCCTTTCTTTGAAGAAAGGAAATGAACATATGTTTTAAAAATAACTTGCTTTTGAAGTTTCCTTTAATGTATGAAAAAATCTAGACAGAGTAGAGATGGACATCTTCAATCATACAGTCGACGTAAAGTAAAAAAAAAAACAATTCGTAATTTTTTAGTTTGGAGAAAGAAAATATAGATATAAATTAAAAATTAATCTCTTTCACTGTTTACATTTTAATCCTATGTTAAATTAAAAGCTGTAAGCAAGTTAAGTATCTCATTCCTGCTTTGAACTACTAAATAAAGCACTTGTTTAGAGGCCTTAAGCTGCATGGGAGCTGGTGAGAACTAAGCTCCTGTGCTTTTTTTTTTTTAAATATGAGAAATTTTACATATTAGGAGGGACAAAGCACGGCCTAGTTTACGAATGATCCCCCGCAGGTCAGTGAACCAGGGACCCGCAAATTTAGAGGCACCAAAATTGGATTAATTTCTTTCTTTCTTCCTTTTTCTTTTTGGATCTATTACTTCGAAACTGCAGATTTTCTTGCGAGAGGAGCAACAAATTTTGAAAGGACCTGGGCATCATCTTGGCCAGATCGGGCCCTAGATACAGAGTGTTTAACTCCATAACTGGCTACATCTCCCACCATTCCTTTGCTAGGAATAAAGCCGTACTCCACTGTAATGTTAAAAAACAGGTCAAAAATTAAAAGTAACTCTTTTTCTTCTAACAAATAGCCCTTTTGAACGGGACCACCGAAACGAATCTCATCGACTCTGAGCACGACTCTTCGAGCAAGGACGCGAACGACAGCAGCTCGACATCATCTTCATCATGGACGACGTCACACAGGCCTTGGGAGGCAGAGAGAAGTGAGCAAACGGGTTCTGGCAGACGGCATGGCAGCGTTGCGCGATGGGTCAACATCAAGATCACGGTCTGTGGTATTGCACGAGTCCTCCTTTGTTCTTCGACCGCCTCCGCAACGACCTTGCCACGAGTGAAGGTAGTTATTTGAGCTCTGACGGCATAGGAGGTGGGTGGAATGATTGGCAATAAGTTGGTAGGGGGTAAATGCTAAGAAAAAAATTTCTTGCTAAAAGGGAAGAAATATGCGTTTTAGAATCTAAAATGGCTTAATCATTCTTCCCAAAAGAGTACATACACATCACGACGATGTTGTTGCTCTTAGGGGTGCTACGAGGGGACGGGGGGGGGGGAGCAGAATGGCAAAGATTGCACTATAGAAATTATTTCCGGAGGGAGGAGCTATTTGAGTGGGTTTTTGATCTTATTTGGTGGAGGGGGGGGGGGAAGCTCCTGCTCTGAGGAGCATTCCGTAGCATTTGAGGGGGAGCTCTAGGGGGTGTATACCAGAGTTGCTAAACGTTCCGGATTTTAAGGAACAGTCCCGTATTCTTAGACATTGTCTCGCGTCCCGGAGAACTTCAATATGGGACGGCAAAAGTCCCATATTCTTGCCGAGAATAACTTATATTGTTGGAACACATTCGATTGAGCACAAATGTTATGTTCTGCGTGTTTATATCGCACTGTCTTACGTGGTGAGAAGGCACAGGCATACATCATTGCGTTGGAAGGTTGAAACGTGCTCCTGTCGCTTTGTCGAACATTAACTGAATCCCAAAGCATTAAGGAAACCAGTATAGCTACATCTGACAATTGATCAAATTTAACGAATTGATAGAAAGTGCAATAGAAGTTTTTCAAGGTTTTCCTTAATTTTCAAATTTTTGTTAGTTGGTAAGCCAAATGGTAGCGGAACCTCTCCTCTGTCTTGGAGTAGCCCTGGTAGATGCTGTTATAGAGCACGCTTTAAAAAAACATTTGAATGAACGCCTACCTAGGATCAGTCTACCAATCTTTAAAGCCGTTTTACTTAAAACTTGAAAATGTCCATTTACACCTTTTGGCTTCTCACTGCCTCATATGAAACATTATATTTTTCTACAATATCATGGAAATTAGTTCCGTACAGAAAAATTCCAATATAGTATTAAATACAAAGTATTTAAAAGTTAATTTAGACCTTAATTTTCTCTTGAAAGTTTTTGAAAGAGGCGCAGTTTTTCTCTTGCACCGCGCTCCTCAATTCCTTTCGGAAGACCTGGATTAGCAGGATAGCATAAGAATGATGACGGAGTGGTTGTGAGGATAAAAAGTGAAAATAAACAACCAGCAGTCTGTCATAAGTGGATTCGACCCAATTTCATCCTCGACCCAATAACCCAACGGAGATCTCAGACTCCATCTTTGGTGATGCAGCAGTAAAGGTTGCACACACCAACGAATGCGAGGGGAAAAAATCGAAGATTATGAAGTTTCTCAAGAAGGATAATGATTTTTTTCAAAACGAGGCTCCTTATTTTTTTTTCTTTACTTTTCTTTCATTCATTAATTATATTTTTATCTGAATAATCTGCTGAAGATTAAGCAGCCGTTCCTCAACAACTCGAGTTTTGAATGGAAAAATTTCCCCCTTTTTTTGTTTTGTACCTAAAGATCAAGATGATAGTGGTCGCTACTGGCCACTTGAGCGACTATAAAAAAAATGGCGGCTAAAATAATTAGTATCATTCGCCACTCTCCTCAAGCACAATTGTGCACAATTTTAAGTTGTCAGAAGAGTTTACAGTTAAAAATGAAAAAAAAAAAAAACCTTCTTGTATAAAACTCTTGATTAAATTAATCATAATTCCACAAATTGAACCATTAATCAATGACATTAGACATTAACTAATTGCCTTTATTCAAACTAAAAGAAATTTTAAGAATCTGAAACTACGTCTTCATTTATTTATTAATTATTCTTCCTGTTTTTTTTTTCTTTTTTTTTTTTTTTTTGAGCAATTAAGAGGATTGCTCATTGGCTTGACGCGGCATTGACTATTTCCATTGTCTTATTGATTCATATTATTGGTTCGAAAAGTTATGTGACCCTCTTTATTAAATATCTACTCCAAAAATTATCATACAACATTTTTATGTCAAAATTCATTGGACATGTAGCCCTATTCTTTTGACATGAGGAAAAAAAAACAAATAAAACTCGGGCATGAACTTCCATCATTTTGAAAAATTAACCAATTGAATGAATGAGAAGCAAAGGGATGCACAAGTGGCAAAATTAAAAATTTGGAGATAACCAGGACACATGGTAGATGAACCTCTCCTATGCCTTGGGGCAAGACTTTGTACTAGTAGCCCTGGTAGGTGCTGCTGTATAGCATGATTTAGAAAAAAATTTCAATGAAAGCCTACCTAGGGTCTGATCTTTAAACGTGTTTTACTCGAAACTTAAAATAGTCCACTTGCATCCCTTTGCTTCTCACTGCCTCAATTGACTTTGACACAAGAAAATACGATATATCTACTAGGTCATTGAAGAAAAAAGGTCAAATTTCGTCTTTAATGTCTCTTCAATTTAAAACCATCCAAAAATATATAATGTTTAAGAAATTTAGAAATTTTAATTTATCAAGATTCAATAAAATACTTCATATTGCAAGTTTTTTTTTAATGCACTTACATATTTATAACAAAGGTACTACTTTAATCAAAACTAATATAATATCATACCTTTCTTTTTCCAAAAATACAAATCACACTAGCCGGAAGTTCGCGTCATTTAACCAGAAGTGCCCATCTCCTAAGAGCAAGGCCGCACCCCTCCAAAATACCCTCTTCTCCCAAGAGCGAGAATCCCAAATGAGAAAAATATCCCGACTTCCAAAACAGGGATGCCCCCCCCCCCTCCAAGGGCAATGACGCACCCCTTTGAAATGAAATATCTCGCTCCACCCCCTCCGTCAAAAAAAAAAAAAAAAAAGAAGAAGAAGAAGAAAATATCCATAAAACAACCCTTTCAAAATTTCAAAGTCGCAGTCTGCGCCATTGACCCCGATCGTAGGCACCCAGGCCTAAAAAGAACCCTGCTAAAAATTTCAATGGTGCAGTCTGCGCCATGATTTCTGTAGTTGGGTACCTTTATATGATCATGATAAAATGCTGAGAAAAAGATATAAAAGCTTATGACAAGCCATAAAAGGGTCACAGTAAGTTTGAAAAGGAAAACTAAAATTTATGCAAATTACAAGTTTTAGGAGTACGGATAAATCAAATCGCAGCAGTTCTTGATTGCGGAAATTTGAATAATTGGTTGGAAACGAATTTTAGTTTCTTCTAATCTTGTTTTATTTAAAAAGACTGCTGAGAACCACGTTTCCACAATAGTCGAATCATTAACACAACCCTCTCTCCGTTACCTAAATGTTTATAAATAATGTACCCAACTGCGTTTGCAATGGAATAGGTAGAGGTCACTGCTTGTTTCTTTTTAAGAAGTAATATTGACGCCAAGGAAAATGAAAAATGTTAATTATCATAATTTATTCGACATTTTACGTTAGTGTGCTTTATGAAATGGCTAATTTAAATAACGAATAATTTATTTTTCGACACAAAAGTCATTGTTCACATCAAAAGAGAAAACATTTCATCCCCATTTTGAAATCATAGAGATTAATCAATGCAAATGAAGGCATAAAAGAATAACACGTTACCTAAAAAGTGCATAGAACTGAACGGAGAGTTCACATTTATTCAGAAATGAATTATAAATGGGAAAAATAATGAATCAGAAAGATTGTCCTTGTGAAAGATAAAAACAATGAGCAGAAATCTTTCTGTCAGGAAATAAGCATGAATTACTGGAAATGAAAATAACACGATACATTAGGATTTCAGAATACGGAAGAGGTCGTAAAAAATGCTAGAAATAATGAGTAAATGAGGTACCGTATTTTATGGGAGAAACATTAAAAAGGAAAGAGCAGTTCAAAGAGTCTAGCGTGAAGAACAGTGGTGTGACTTAACGACGGAAGTTGAATTTAAAAACCTGTCTGTTTAATGTTCGTTATTTCTGTTTGCTAGGAATCCTGCGATTTTTAAAGCTCAAGTAACCACTTGAAGAAGAAAAAGAATTTATTATTATTATTATTATTTTTAATATTGATCTGTTATAAGCAAGAAACTGCAATTGCCATGCAGGCATTCCTTATTTTTTACGACTAGCGGCACCCTTTGAAGAATTAGAATTTCCACACGGCACCCTGGTTTATCTTTTATATACGTACAATAATATATTGATGCCGTGGATATTTCGCGGCACCCCTCGCCCAGGACCGGCTCTAATAATTTTTCCGCCCCCTCGGCTTAATATTATCTGCATTTTTTTTTTAAACCATCGAGCACACTCTCAAGTATTGCTGCAATTTGAGCTGCAAAGAAGAAAAAAATGAACAACAAATTTGAGTTTTTCATTTTTTTGCTTTCTTATACTCAGCCATCACGAATTTTCCACCCCTTAAATCTGCCGCCCTAGGCGGTGGCACTGGTCGCCTAACCCAGGAGCCGGGCCTGCCCTCGCCTTTCGCTGTGGCAACCCACTTTGAGAACTTCTTGAAGAGGGGGATATAAAACGATCGATTACTGTTCTCAAATATAAACTAGTCAAATACAGCGAAAAGAATTTGACTATTCACATTTTTATTTTATTTTTCCATCTATGTATTTAAAACAACGTACATAGATGAAAAATCAGCCGTTTGTAAAGCAGACTGCACTAAAATGATACTTTAATCAAGCGGTTCCGCATATTTCATCACTATCTAGAAACGGCGATTTTGTTTAGCAGTGGAATTTCAACCGCTGCGAATTGTTAGAGTTATGTTCATCATTGAATGATGACAATGAGCGGTCAATTGCAAAAATCGCTGAGTTTATTGAGCGTTTTCAGCCGTAATTGCTAACCACGAAAAAAAAAAGAAAAAAAGTGTGACTTTTTTATTTTTATTTTTGCAACAAAAACAGAATATTCGAGATCATTTCTCAAAAACTATTTTTTTTAATAAAAAGATAATAAAAACGATAGAAAAATAAAACTGATGATTAATGCCTCAAAATAATGATTGGAATTACGATTTTGGAGTTGGAAAAAACATTTGCAATTCGTACTGAGGAGTAAGAAATGGAAGAGAAGGGGGAAAACACAGATCAAAAAAAGTTCCTTCGAAGAAAAACAACTAAAAAAGCACCAAAGTCATCCACGTCTTTTAATGAGACATCCAATCAGAAGAGAGTATGGTGTGCTACGTCACCCATGTTTGTTTACGATGACCGAGAACGAACTGATATCTCTTCTTTTTTGGTCTTAATTTTCGCTACAAGCCATTAATAATTTCATAACGGACTTAAATAAATAAATGACTCCAACGTTTGGAATGATTTAGAACCCTCTTCATTAAAGGCTTGTCGGCAGCTCCGCAGAAGTGAAAGTCGGATCATTTACTTTTCGAATGCTTCGTTGGCAATAGCATATTTCATTCCTTACATTGTGTTCGGAGCGTTGGCATCAGTAGGATGTAAATCCGTTGCGATTTAGTTTTGCGCAGTCAACATGGATTGTCATGTCATCATTGGTTGAGGTTTGACATTGAGCTTAGCTTGAGTTTGTTTTCGCTAGATTTACCAGTTATTTAAAACATGAAATCTGGATATTTACTCTAAAATAAACAACATTATTAGAATACACGAAATAACACACGCTTTTGACTACAGCATTCATTATTTTGACGAATTAACGTGCAAGAACATACACGAAGACAAAGAAAGAATGATTAAAGCCGAGGTGACCTGATCGGTAAGGCGCCGAGCTCCTAACTGGATAGTTCTGGGTTCGATTCCAACCGGTCGATGATTCTCCGTGTTCACTGATGATGACTAGAGCACGTTAAATATGTCGTGGTCATAAAATCATTCACGAGAATCAATACCTCTCGGGGTGTTGACCCAGGAGTTGTTTAGTTTCTGCTTTGGTTCTATATTTGGAAGTGTCGACAGACGGTACTTCAATCTATCGTGCGATGTCGGAGCTTATTCGAACTCCCACCTAAATGGTGCTCAATAAAACGGAAGCCGTCCCCCACTGCCTTAAATCGACCAGCAATTGCTACTCGGGTTTAGTGATCCGAGTGGTATTAATAAGAACAAGAAAAATTTAATTTTGAAAATATGTCTTCGCTTTTAATAAAATTGTGTTGTACGAGGGCAAATCAAAAAGTCTTCGCGCCTATTTTTTTTAAGCCAAAATATGGCTGGGAATACAAAACGAATATGTACATTCCCAGCAGTGGCAATTCCTCTAACCGTACCAGCCGTATCTGCTTTTTGCTCGGAAGAGCGGAGCTGCTATCAGTCATTTAAGATGACGGTCTGTCTTCAGACATCCACAGTTTATGAGCAGCGAAATGTTATTCGTTTTCTATGGAGCAAGGGACAAACGCAAATAGCAATTCGCAGAGAAATGCTCCCCACGCACGGAGAGAAGTGTTCTTTTGGAGACTCACTTGAAGAGACACAAGGGACGTTTGTCTCTTTTGTTCCATAGAAAACGAATAACACTTTGCTGCTCATCTGTGGACATATGAAGACGGACCGTCATCTTCAATGACTGATAGCAGCTCCGCTCTTCTGAGCAAAAAGCAGATACGGCTGGTACGGTTAAAGGAACTGTCACTGCTGGGAATGTACATATTCGTTTTGTATTCACAGCCATATTTTGGCTTAAAAAAAAAAAAATAGGCGCAGAGACTTTGATTTGCCTTCGTATAATCCTTCGTCAGAAAATTGCCACAAAGAGTCTTTTAGAAGAGGTGAGTCATGGTCGAAGATACTGTGTTAATTGTAACTTGTTTTTAATTTATTTCATTTCATTATTATTTCTTAATAGCGCACAAGAGATGATTGCGTAGTTATGATAGTGCAATCACTGAACATGTTAAAAAGCGATTCTTCAATCTTGATATATACTGCCATGGGCAGGTAAACAAAACAGAAGTATCTGCAGAAACGAGTTTTTTAGATATTGAAGAAATGCGTTTTGGATTCAGTACTGACAATAGGAAAATGTCGGAATTAGATGTTTTTTTCAAGCTTTCTTTTTCAGCGAAACCCAAATAAGCAAGCTTGTACAATAAAGCTAACGCGTACACTAGATAATAAATATGTAACAAAAAAAAAGGAGCATGAAAAATTTGCAGTTACAGAGCCGTTGCGGCATAAAAGCCACAAAAGGTGGATTTACCTGAGTAGAAACTTTCGTTTTGTGTGTCAAAAAAATGTAATTGTGGCAGTTAACCAAGAGCGTTTGCGAGCTTTAGGGAGCTCAGGTGGTTGTATTAAAAAATATTCATAAGATCCAATGAGCTCGTAAAAAAAAAAAAAATTAATGTGCACGAAAATAATATTAGGAAGTAAAAAATTCGCTGAATGAGGTAGCAAAGATTTCTTGCATATCCTTAAGAACATCGAGACCCCGTGCATACTTGGACCTGGCACAAAGAGCATTCGATAACATCTCTTCAAGGAACTTGTTAACAGTTTATGAAACGCAAACCTCGATTACGATTAATAGAACCAATTAAGCGATAAGTTTAGAGCATCATTGCTCACGTTTTCATCGATCATGCAGCAATGGGACATCTAATCTCGGCTCGAATCGGGTTTCTAGGAAATCTCCTTACTTTATCGGTACATTCCATGCCGGAAGACGAATCAACAGTGAAACAAAAAGCGACTATGTAGCATAATTATGCAAGAGCGGGTGGAAAATGGTTACGCTGCCTCTGTTTAATGAAGGCTGTCTTTGCTGGTTATTTATACATTTCATCCAAGCACTCTTATATCATTGACTGTTGACTTTCAAGAAACATAAAATAAGTTTTAAAAATTCCTTTTTCAGAGCTTGTGTTTTCACTAAGATTGGTTAGGACGCAACATTATCTCAACGCTTGGTAGATATTGCCCACACAGTGCCAATTTTATATTTTTCTCAGCTGGGGGGAACTCTTGAAACAGCCTTCTTCTTCCTCCAAGTAGTAATTTCCACAGACTACGATTTTTTACTTGAATTTTGTTGGCAAACAAGAAAAATTTAAAAAAAAAAAGTTTATTTTGTTTCCAACTTTCGAACTTCGTAGAAGGAAAAATTCGTTGGTTAACTGTAATTTAATTTGTAAAGTTGAGAAAAAAAAACTAAAGTACTTGATATATAATACGCGTAGAGCGTAAAAGCAACTATTTTATATTATACTAGTGGCACCCGCACGGATTTACCCGTAGTAGAAAATTAAAAAACGCATTAGATTCGCCTGTATATTTAGAAAATTATAGATGATGAATTTCTCGCCAATTTGCTCTGTTCATTTTCTTACCCTTGTTATGATAATTTGCTCATCTACGTTATGGTAATTTGCTCATCCACGTTATGGTAATTTGTTTGTCCACGTTATTGTAATTGACTCGTCCGTGTTATGGTAATTTGCTCGTTCATGTTATGATAATTTCCACCGTAAAATGTTCTTAAAATTGGAATAGAAAAAGAACAAATCGAATTTTCAAAAAATCGATTCGAGGTGCCAACCCCTATGCTACGAACTAATTTTGTGCCAGATTTCATGAAAATCGACCGAACGGTCTACGCGCTATGCGCGTAACAGACATCCAGACAGAGATCCAGAATATCCAGAGACACAGACTTGCAGCTTCATTATTAGTAAAGATGGTCATCACTTTTAAGAGTACAGAAATCAAATGCCATTAAAAGTTAATAAAAGAAAAAGGAATTACGGATTAAACCGAACATGATCACAATAACTGCAAAAAGATCACACTCAGAATTGAAAAACAGTTAACCATGACCACATCCGCTTGGATTTTACAAGATCGGCGTCGAAAAAAAGTAACCAACCCATCATCATTCTAACATGGACACAACTTTTAAGTTCCGGACGGCTAGTCAAGCGAATTCGAGCTTTTAACTCCCAAGTTAACGATGCCCTTTTCTGAAGTAATGCTTTCTTTTCTTTTCTTTTTTCAGTGTTACAGCATTTCTTGGCGAAAAGAAGAGATGGAGCAAACGTCTTGACCGGGAGTTTCGGACCGGTTCTGTGGGTATTTGTCTGATGACGGACCGTAGTTGGTCACGTATTTGCAGAAAAAAAAGTTAAGGTAGTGGCGTTGATCCAATGGGTTGTGATGTCATGTTTAAGTTATATTGCTTAGTGATTGGTACTACGCAATAAGTGGATGGTTATCGGAAAAGCAGCTTTATGACACGTAACTTCATTATGAGTCGTTTACCATATCTCACCAAGGGGCGCTCCGAACTTAAATTTTGGGAGGGTGGAAGTTCTAAATTTGCCGAATGGAACTCGAAATTCAGCCGAGTTAAACTCCAAATTTTGCCGAATGATGATAATTTTACCGAATCGTCAGATAAAATTTACCGAGTAAGGGAATTTTTGGAAGGTCACAGTGGCCTATCGTGACCTGCCTCGTGACACTGATTGCACTCTGGCAAAACAAGTGACACAACTCAAAGAAAAAAAAACAGCATTGGAAATAATCAAGGTTTTACGCAACAGTAATTTCAAGCGATTTAGTTTCAAATACTATAATACGCGCGCAAAAGAAGAAGAAAAATAAATAAATAAATAAATGCATAAATCTGATGTTCACTGCTCAGTTTTTGTTTTCTAAACTAATAATGCATACGTTCAGTTCGTAAATTTACTTTCTAAATTATGAAATTTTAATAATGTGTTACAATTGGTTATCGTTTTTTCTCCACCATGTACCAGTTATGTATGCTAATTTTGTGTCAGTTTTATGGTAAGAACAAGCACTAAATTTAGATTATTAATCAATACACACTTAGTACGTTTTTCCAAAATTTTGAGTCGTGTTACTTTCTTTGGCGGGCTGCGATTTGATTTTGATTATTCATGCTCTTACCCTAGACACCGAACAAAATCGGTATAGATTCTGCCATTGACGAAGTTCTGCAAATCGACCAATGCGAAAGTGACCGAAAAAAAAAAAAGAAAAAGATATTTCTCCAGTGTAAGAGGTTTCAAAAGGCAAGATACATACTAAGTGAAGGTTGGGGCGTTCTAAAAAGTAGATCACTAGTTTTATGGTGTGAATTCTAAACATACTGATCTTTTGTTAGTTAACCGGGAGAAGATAAAAAAATATGCTTTTTTCATATATTGACAGTGAGTGGGAAAAGCTATAGACTCTGAGGTGATATGCAAATAAAAATTCAAAAAGTGTGGGACGATATTTAAATATTTTTGATCTTCTGAGGGCGTTACTCACGATTCATGACGGCAAATATCTTGTTCTGGTGTTTGCTGATAAAGAAACATTGATAAAATAAAAAGTGCCAAGAGTTTAAAATAATGTGTAGGCAAGAGTGAGGGGATATTCAGGTGCACTTTAAAGTTTGGCGGAGAGAGAAGCCAAACTGCTTTCTTTATGATATGAAAATACTCGGGAAAACACTCCTTGACATTTTTTGTACTGATGAAATTCATTTTAAAAGAGTGAAATATATAAAAACATTAAAGACTAATAGTGACCAGTTCCTAAATGTTTTAAAAATGGAGTGGAAGATGACACGGGGGTGAAGAGATACGTACAATTTTGATTTAGAATATTTGACATTTTGTATTTTTCAAAATAACAAAACATGCTACTGTTTGCAATATACCGGCAGCCCAGTTATGACACCCAGAGACTGAAATTTTGTCGAACTCATCGGTATGGAAGAGTAAATAATCGAGCTGGAAGCAGATGTCCTCTCAATGCAGCTAAGATTACCCACAAACTGTAGCAAAATTTATTTCCCAGTTAGGGTTCGCAAGCATGGTGCGGTTCAACTCTCATTTTTAATTATGATAAAAAGGTAATAAGCGGTAACTAATTGCTTTTTACCTACGCTTCATTATGGGATTTGAACCGCACCAAGCTTGCGGACTCTCGTTGAAGTGCTAAGTTAATGATATCTACCAGTTGGAAGGTAATCTCAGCTACGAAGATATCTACATCCAGCTCGTTTATTAACTATTCCAGACTGATGAATCCCCCATAACAAGGACGAAACTGTAGTTTCTGGATGTCGTAACTGAGATGTCGGTACATAGCATGAAATTCTGCCTTCACATGGTTAAAAGGCGGTAACTTACTCCTTATTCAACTGCAGTATTTTTTAAAGTACCAACTACTAGCTTCTCCCTCCCCCCTTTTCCACTATGCAAAATTTTTATTCAAAATACAAAGGGTGAAAATACGATTGATTACTTTTTGAGGCGCTTTCGATTTTCAATGAGGGAAATGGCTAATACAACTTTTAAATTCTTATTTATCTGATTTTATGAATTTTTATTTCCATCTTATTTCCGTCGTTTCATTTCAATTCTCTTCCGCAAAACCGTCACAGGGCATTGTTTACTCGTTCTGTGGTTCACAGATGACTTTCCGGTATTCGTCGATCTGTGTTGACAGATTTTTTTTTTTAAATCTTGTTGGTTCAATTTTATTGAACTTATTTTTGATGATACGTTTTTTGTTACTTTTCCATTCGGAATGTAGAAAGAACCTGGCCCTGACTAGTGAAGCAATATCCGTCCTTCCCCTGATGACTCTCCAATCTTTGTTTCAAACTTATTCACTTTATTTCTCCGTTTCTTCAGGTACAGTGAAACCTGTGTAAGTTGGTCACTTGCGGTGCACTACTTTAGTGGTCAACTTAAACAGGTGGTCAACTTACAAAGGTTGATTTATATGATAAGGGCTAATTCCGTGCCTGAAAAAAGCGGTCAACTTCACAGGTTTTACTGTATCTATTTTTATTGGTTTCGCTCGTATGCATTGAATTATGATGGCCAGAGTTTGATGTGCATGGTGTATGGGAGCTAAGCTCCTGTACTTTAATGTGAATTTTCAGACATTAGATGGAAATAAGGCAATTTATGTATGAAAATAAGTGCTGATGACTATCGGTCTTCCACATGTCACTTCTTTTATTAAAATCTTTAATAGCTGTTGGGCTCCCACACGACATTTCTTTTGTTGAAATAAGCTTTAATGACTGTAAAGTAAGCTTTGATGATTATTTGGTTCCCACACGACACTTCTTTTATTAAAATAAGCACTGATGACTATTGGGCTCTCATAAGACACTTCTTTTGGGCCATTCCACGGACAAACGGATATTTTGTCCTTGACGTGACAGTTGAAAAAAATAATTTTTAAATAGTGATGAACAAATTTAAGAAATCACGTGATCTCTTAAGCGAAAAATTTAGTTCATTGTTCTTTAAAACTACTGCTTTTTAAAGGAATCCTGAGCTGTCACGTGCAGGACAATATGGTGCCTTTTTTTATGGTTTGTCCCTTTTGTAAGAAACTAATCCCCGATGTTAGTGTTTATTATGCTTCTAGCTTCTTGCAGATTTGCGATGACATTTCAGATCACTTTCTAGAGCTGTTTCATTCAGAATATATTTTTTAAAATTCTGTTTTGATCTGTAAATCGAGAGGGGGGGGGGGATGTAGATTCACAACACCTTTTTTACCAGCAATATTTGTGCATACAGGGAAATCCCGTAACAATAAATTTCAAGAGCCCGCAAATTTTGTCTGTTGCAACGGAAATTTCGTAGTGATGGAGTCAAGGAGGGAATTAAATCAGAACTAAAAATGTCTTTCGTTAAAACGGATATTTCGTTGTACAGTGGCCACCGCTTATATGAATCACGCTTGTTCTAAAATGTTTTGATTCCATAAAACGGCTGATTCAATAAAGCGGCAAGTTCAATACAGCTGGATTCTGCTCTGTTTTTGTCGATTTGATTCATTAAAGCGGCTGATTCAATTAACCATTGATTCAATTGACCAGAGTCCACTGTATTTGTATTTGCTGTAACGGGATTTCACTGTATAATACATATTCACACATTAGCTCTGGTACTATAACTGAAATTAAAAATACTGCTCAAAGCAACGGGATCTGAAAGGGGTTTAATCCCTAAACATTGACAATGCTGTATATTTCTCCAATGCCTCAATGTAGCTATTACTATTCTTGTGGATAACAGTTCAAGTTTCCCATTACCAATTTATTTAAACCTCACGTTTTGGTGGCAACGTTCACAGTAAAAATTTTTCAGATGCATCAGAGGAAGATGGGAGAAACTTAGAAAAGAAAGAACGTTAAGAGGGAAAGAATGCCGCCTACTAGAACAGCAAATTAGCGAGACTTCCCTTCGACCTATCTAAAGATAGAAGAGGGGGCAATACTTCATATAAACAGGCACGTGACCTACAAAGCCAGCGAAGTTCCTCGCAGAAAAAGAAACAAGTCTGGCAAAGAAAGCTTTGTCACGACAGATATCATATTACACAAGAAACTAGAGTGGCCCAAAATACATTTTTCTGGACAGACTCGGTATTTGATTCCAACAAACTAGCACTCAACAGGTGGTACATGCAAGTTTTTTCCGGACTCTAATGTAAACATGCTCTTTAATGCTCTTTAAGTGTAGCAGTACTCATCATTTTTGGGCCGTTTACGTAAGATAACTACTTCACCTACTTCACATGGGTCATAATATTAAAAAAAAAAATAATGAAAACCAACGATCTTTGATAACATCTCTGAGCATATCTAACTGTCCTCTTCCGAACCAAATGAACTCCAATCACTTTCGAAAAAGAAAGACGCTTTTTTTCTTTGGGTGTCCCTGTGTTTGAATAAGTTAATAACTAGTCAAGATTTTGACTGTCTCAATAGGACTACAGACAAAAGTTTTCTATCCAAAAAAGAAGTGGGTGAAAAAGTGTTCGTGATTATTGTTTTTAATGCGAAGTTAAATCGAGTCTGACGTTAAAATTGAGCGGGAAATATTAAAAACCGGGGAGGGAAAAGTTCAATTATCCGTGAATTAATGATCTATATCCAAGCCTCTTCTTGGAAAGATTTCCGAGAGCATTTCTTATGGTTCTTGCCTCTACCACTGCATTTCTATATAAAAGGATCATATCTTTATGGTTCGGAACCTACTTAAGCTGCGTGTTCCTTCAAATCCTTAGGAACACTTTTAATGTCAAGACACACAAACCTCTCATTAACCACAAACAAATGCTTAAACAAGAGGGAAGGGAGATTGATTTGAAAATGATCGTGCTTATAAATTTATTTTTACAGATTTTTGTTTCATGTCGAATAATAAAATTAAAAACAAACTAGAGACCTGCACTCAATTTAAGACAAAAATAGAACTATTTGTGGTTATTGTTAAGTACTAGATTAAAACAGAAAATATTTTGTTTCGAATTGGGCTAGTTGAATACATTACTGAATTGGAACCATAGGCAATAAGGAAAGTAAAGATTCCGGACAGTAAACAAAATGAGTCCTTTACATTATCAGACTTACAGTTTATTATTATCATAATCAATGTCTACAACAAAATCACTTAGAACTGTCCACAAGACATTGAAAAACAAAAATAATTTTCACTCCATTTTTTAAGAATAAATAAGCCCACTGTTTTCCTATTTGAAAAACGTATGGTCCGGATCAACCGGCCGGAAGAACGAGGTTCTACAGTATTTTAACGAAAGAGAATGAAGAACCACTCTTAATTGTAAAATAGTGTAGTTTTTGCAAGCGATAAAGTACGACAAGAGTAAACAGCTAAATACGTTCATCACAAAAAAAAAAAAAAAAAAAAAAAAAGCAAAATTACCCAGTAAACAGAACGTTTTTTGTCCCTGACAATCCATTCTACAAATACCAAAATTTCATCTTACGCAATGGGGTCGTTTCCTAAATTTTAAAAGTATTTTTTTTTTCTGAAAGAGTATGCTTAAAAACATAGAATCTGACTATTTTTTAAATAATTTCTTAAGTTTAATATTAAAAAAAAAACTTAAATCGGTGCTCTTTCATCGTTTAACGCTTCTGACGATGACATAGCCTCCGTGGACATCACAAATGATGAAATGCCATTCAGTGTTGCCATTTTCACGGTCCAAAATATTTAATTCGCATCTTTACTCACGTGTATTGGCAACGATACGGTTGATAGCAAGAGCAGAGCGCAATTGTAATTCGCTTCTTGATTATTATAGCGTGAGAAAGTTGTGTCATAGTGTATCATTCGTGACGTCATAAAGACCACGCCTTGTTTGAAGAATCGGACATTTTAAAAAATTAATTAAAACATAACTGTTGGGAAAATGAAAGTATTTTCTGAGTCCATGTTTTTTTTTTTTTTTTTTGCTTATTCTATCAATTTCAGTGACAAAAACTACTACTTTTGACTGAAGGAAACAACCCTATTTCTCTCTGGTTTATAAAAAGTTGAAATATTTGAAAAAAAAAAAATGTTTAAAATTGAATCTAAATGAATAACAAAATCGATACAAATATTAACGGAAACCATGCCAATATATTTTTAAAGAGGTAGTAGAATGTTTAGTTTTGTGTAAAAAATTCTTTTCTTTTAGGAAAGTGGATAATATAGTGTTTGAATAAAAACACAGACTTTCAGTATTATAAGATAAAAATTTACAAAAGAAAAGTAAATCGTAGTATGTTCGGCATAAAATGTGAGTGAATGTATTTAAGACTCAGTTTCATATTCAGTGTAAAAAGTCCTATGATTTTCCATAGTAAAGAAAAATTCTGCGCTTTTTCGGCGAAGTATATTTAAATTAGTTTTTTTTTTTTTAATGGAAGAAACCAACGAAATGCTTCCGTAGCAAAGCAATCGGAAGGCAAGTTTCCTGTAGCTTCTGAAGTTGTAAATGAGAGCGAAGAGCAGAGCTAGAGAGAGAGAGAGAGTAACATTTGTCTGGGAAACTTTGTCAACAATGGAAAAATTAGAATCCTACATAAATCCTAATGATCTAACAGGCAATTAATCTTCGAAAAACATTTGAATACAAATTGGAATGATTCTGAATATATTTTAGCTTTTTATTTTTTTTAATAACAGACATTAAAAGAGAAAAAAAACGAAATAAATTTACCGATAGGCATAATATTGACGATCATATTCGAATTTGAGATAATTAAAGTGTTTAATTTTCATGCAAAGAAAAAAGCTGCAATTGACTGTATTTTTATGCAATTAATTATTCTGAAGTAAATTTTTTATTTTGTTTCATTTTAATATTAATATATATATTTTTTAGTTTGCTTGGTAACGGATAAAAGGCAAAAATATTTTTTTATTACTTAACAAACTTAGAGTCATTCCATTTCAAATCAGGCAGGCAGGTATGAAAAGTGTCATATGACCATCACCGATTTTTTTGAAAAAAATACAGTAGTTACAACTAAGGGACATATGAAATATCCCAAAAGGATTTTGCAAGAAAAAAATTTTTTCTTCAGTTACAGCCTATTAAAATTCTGCACAAAATCCGCCATTTCGGAAAAAACCGGCAAAACACTCCATTTCAAATGGACATTATTTCAAAAGTATTTAACCTATTTGAATAATTCTTTTTTCTAAAAATAAATAAGGACCCATATATCCTCTAGACATCGTTTTTGAAAGTTTAGTTAGGTTTTTTGATAAAGAAAAAAAATCATTTTTGTCGCGAAAAAACTGCATTTTTACCGATTTTATGATTTTTTTTCTATATGAAAAAAAAGGTTTTTTACTAAACTGAGATATTAGTCTAAAGCCCTTATATGATAGTTTCATAACATATTTTATTATAATCCTTGGATGCATACAGCCTCGGAAATAAAATTTGAAATTTTGAAAATTTTCAAAAATTAGCGTTTTTTGAAGTGATTTTACTCAAAAAACCCATTTTTTAAAAATCTAAAAATTGGCTCATTTGAACCCCATATAATGCTTAACAAGTGGGTAGACACCGCATCCCGTATTTTTTCCCATAAAATGTTTTATGATTTTTTGAAGGTGACCTTATCGCCCATGGCATGCATGTAAAATAAAAATTTCTAATAATTTCAGCAACTGAAATTCTGGTTATATTAATGCCTAATAACTACAATAAAGGTGCCCTTTATCAACTAAAATCTTACTAACTTTTAATAATATATCAGTAACAAACCGCTGTTGATGACCTAGTCAATTCGTCTTTTTGTAAGACTCTGTGTGTAGCCTTTAGATAGAAGAGCCTTTGGTGATTATATTAATGACTAATAGCTACGATAATGATGTACTTTATCACTAACAGTTAAAATATTTCCTTTTTTTAAATAAATATTAGTTTATTTTGTCTCCAAAGCTATGCATCACCGTTACTTTCATATGCAGCAACGAATCATATTTTTTCTCTTTCAATTCTCTTTCTCTTCAACTCAATTACGCGACAGGGGAAACCATCAAAGGGAAGAACAATACAATGCATTTAAAACGATTAATTTTAATTTCGTGCTTTGGTTGACATTGGCGAATGTTGTCACATAATTTTTGGATCCTACCTAGTATGATTACTTTTATACGTAAGAATATGTATACTAAATTCATACCGCAAAACTTACTTGTAGTTTAAGAATTTAAAAAGCCCACTCTTTTATGAGAGAAATAATTAATTGAACATGGTTGTAAGTTGAGGTAACCAAACAGATCTCACCAAAGGTAGCTATTATAGCCAGGGATCCAATTTCTAACAAAAGAAGGATCCCTATAGTATTCAGAACTTATTTTAATGCTTAAGTGGCCTGAATTCGGTCAAAAATACAAAAATTTGAGTGAAACAAATAAGGAAGTATGGGATCTCAGCTCCAATAACAATTAGGTGCTGATCAGCAGAAAAATATATTCATTTAACAAAGTACGAAAAGACGAATTGACTAGGTCATCAACAGCGGTTTGTTACTGATATATTATTAAAAGTTAGTAAGATTTTAGTTGCTCCTGATAAAGGGCACCTTTATTGTAGTTATTAGGCATTAATATAACCAGAATTTCAGTTACTGAAATTATTAGAAATTTTTATTTTACATGCATGCCATGGGCGATAAGGTCACTTTCAAAAAATCATAAAACATTTTATGGGAAAAAATACGGGATGCGGTGTCTACCCACTTGTTGAGCATTATATGGGGTTCAAATGAGCCAATTTTTAGATTTCTAAAAAATGGGTTTTTTGAGTAAAATCACTTCAAAAATCGCTAATTTTTGGAAATTTTCAAAATTTCAAATTTTATTTCCGAGGCTGTATGCATCCAAGGATTATAATAAAATATGTTATGAAACTATCATATAAGGGCTTTAGACTGCCATCTCCGTTTAGTAAAAAAAACTTTTTTTTCATGGAGAAAAAAAATCATAAAATCGGTAAAAATGCAGTTTTTTCGCGACAAAAATGATTTTTTTTCTTTATCAAAAAACCTAACTAAACTTTCAAAAACAATGTCTAGAGGATATATGGGTCCTTATTTATTTTTAGAAAAAAGAATTATTCAAATACGTTAAATATTTTTGAAATAATGTCCATTTGAAATGGAGTGTTTTGCCGGTTTTTTCCAAAATGGCGGATTTTGTGCAGAATTTTAATAGGCTGTAACTGAAGAAAAAATTTTTTTCTTGCAAAATCCTTTTGGGATATTTCATATGTCCCTTAGTTGTAACTACTGTATTTTTTTTCAAAAAAATCGGTGATGGTCATGTGACAGACCCTGCCTGATCTGAAATGGAATGGCTCACTAGCTCAATTTCAATAAACCCTACTTAAAATTTAGTGTCATTGTAAACTATTGTATACAATTTATTCTTCATGATTTTAGCCTATGCCAAATGATAGAGGAAGGGAGAGAGAGAGATGGTGGGGGAAATATCTAATGTCCCTCAAGCTAAGCATCAATATTGTACGAAAAGCAGAAGCATTTAGTTGTTTGGGAACTTCTTGTGTAATAAGTTCATCTATACTAATATACTAATAATATAAAGCTGAAGAGTTTGTTTGTTTTTTTGAACGCGCTAGCCTCAGGAACTACTGGTTCGAATTAAAAAATTCTTTTTGTGTTGAATAGTCCATTTATTGAGGAAGGCTATAGGCAATTTTTTTTTTATAAAAAATCAGATTGACCGAAATATTTGCAACTGCAAATTAAATGTTTTTTAATTGTTTAGTTCTATGAATTCCGAAGAGATTGCGCGGCAAGTTAACTCTTAGAAAAAGGCGCTAGACGATAGTGTCGATAGCTATGCTATTGTGGGACTTTTGTGGTCAGCGAACTGATTTTTAAATCCGGGGTTTTTTTTTTTTCGATATTCAGGAAAAAAATTTGATTTTGTAGGATTTTTCTATTGGAATTTGTTTTCTTTATTTCTTCAACGTTTGTTTTCGTTCTCATAATGGAAGACAGTTACTTATCTATATAAATAATTTGACTTGTCATATTTTTCAATTGTAATTGTTCTTTATAACGTTTTTATAGTATTATTTATTTTCTGAAACATTTTAAATTGCAGAAAAAAAACCCCACGCCTCACTCGCTAAAGGGCAGGGTTACGGTAGCGTGGTTGCTTGTCACGTTAAGCGATGAATTATACAGTTGAAGGACTATTTTGAGTTTTAAAGCTACTGTTAGTATTTTTATGTGTTTTGGAGAATAGTTTTACGTTCCAAAGAGATTTTAATAGGTTTTTTCTGAAAGGTGTGTACTTAGTTGAAGAAAAATGATCAATTCACATCAGAAGGGGGAGGGGAGGGGGCGTGGTTTTTTTTTTTTAAATTCATCGGAATGCCTTTATATTCTTAGCACGGGCATCGCCGTGCGGGTACTGCTAGTTTCTTATATGCGCTTTTCCTCTGAATTGTGGGAAATGCTAATCTTTTTCACAAGAGATAAGAATAAGTTCTCATTTCTCTTATACTTTTTAGTTTAATCACTATCATTTCAAAAAGTTTAAAACCTTCAAACTAATAGGTATGGGAAAAAAACAGCATTGTAAAAATATCACAAAAACAAACAAAACAAAAAAAAAAAAAAAAAAACTCAAAAATTTATAAAAGTAGGTAAATACTGAAAAATTAAAAATTGGAAAGTTTGGTTTTGAGATGGGGAAAATATGCGTCTGTCTAGATCTCTCTGTCAGTCTGAAAAAGATGTGTCTAAGACTAATTGGCCTGAAAAGATAAAAAGAAACATTTCCAGTAAAAACACTACGGGCATTTTTAGTTTTTTGCAGTGCTATTCATTCCATTTCGTCCTTATATCTCAATAACCTATAATAACTTACCAAATAGCTGCAAAAGCGTACATTTTTTTTAAAAACTAGTTATTCCTAGGCCACCCAGCTTTTGCAAAAAACACAATTAACTTCATACATCATGAACAAATCAAATTTTCATCTGGGCCAAAGATATATTTGCATTTTTCTTAACCAGTTAGTCCGATTTTAATCGGGAAAGAATCTACAGACATCAAAAGAAAAAATAGCAATCAAGGAACTTGCACTCGTCAAAGATAATAATAGTAATCAAGCATATGAGCAAAGTAAATTACTAGAGTACGAGATGAAATCAAGATTAATCACAATGTGACAAACCCAATCCTGCGGGCATAAAAAGAAAAGGCCAGCCGTAATTCTGGCGGGAAAAAGTAAGTTGGTAAGCCTAAAAATCTATGATAACAGTTTAATCAATTTCGTTTTCATTTCTGATTTTCTGCTAATTAAATTTGACAACACAATGATTCGAAGAACATTCTTTCGAATTACTTGTATCAAGCATTTTGATTTCTCTCAGTAGAGTTGGTAAGAATCAAGTACAAAGATTTGTTTTTCTTGATTATCACATGGGTGGCCCATGTAGTTATCAAAATCTTGCTTCTTGCAGATATTCTTATCATTTAATCAGAGCTTAATCTATTAATTTCAAAAATTGCTTATTTACAGAGAATAAGTAATAGGAAAAAAAAGCCATAAGATTACCTGTTTCAGTCAAGTAAAATAGTAAGAAAATATCATTAGAAATTCTATTTATATCTGGTTAAAAAACGTAATATTACTGAAATTTTATTTTGGGTATTATTTACATTGTTTGTCCCAATCGCAGCGTTTTTATTTTATTTCTTTATATTTTAATTGAAGAATTACGGTTTTCATGGTATGTGCTTGCAATTGCGTACAAGTTTCTCTCTGATAATTGAATTTAAAATTTATGTTGCCAATTTTTTTTTCAAAGAATGAGTCATGCATTTCACAAAATACATATTTAATTATAAATTCAGGGGTCTATACACCCTGCTCGCTGACGTTCGCCAACCCGCCGAAGATTGCTTTTTCGATCTTATTTTTATCACTTAACACATTGGAGAACGGTGTATTTCACGTATATTCAATCAAAATTACGAGAGTTTAGAACTGAAGAAAAATTCACGAAAAATTTAGGAGATGGCACTAGAGTTCAGCGGCGTATCCAGAAAGAATTTTTAGATGGGGATATGGCTAATTTTAGTACTTTTCTCGGTTAAAAGAAAAGAAAGAAAAATTATTAATTTCGGAGGGGGATATATCTTTAATACCATATTCACAAACCCCTTCGATACGCCCCGCTCGTAAAAGAGTTACAATTGTAAAAAAAGACCAGCGATTCTCGTGAACTGTCATTAAACGAAACTAGAAAATCGCAAGGATTCTCGTAACCAGTTCATTAACTGAAAAGCAGAAAATTTTGCTAATTTTTGTTTTGGATATACCTTTTACCCTTGAATATTTTTAAGAGCAAGTCAGTGATTCTGCAAAAAACATTACTCAGATTGAAAAGTTGTGTCAGCATAACTGAAATGCCTAATAATAAAAAAACTATTTCAATCATTTCTTTTCTTATTCAATGTACAGATTTTTCCAAACCCAGACCTAAGCAATTAAGGATCTTGGAATTATTTTTCACGCATCTTAATTACAATCTTACAAAGCAGCACATCATTAAGCAGGGTGTCATTCGTTTTCAAATGAGGTATCAAGTAAAAAGAACAGATTACGTACGGTATCCTTGCGAATCATTAGTGAGAGGGAACGGTTTTAGATTTCTGGGCTGGAATCCTTCCTCCATCGCTGGCATGCTGACTTCTTTTTAGCTTAAAAAATCTGCTCATCCTCCCTTAGTGTCGCGATTTAAGCATCCCGCTTATTACCGTGAATATAAGAGTGAAAGTTGAGCAAGTAATAAACGTTTGTAAGACCATTCCACCAAAAATGCGACAGTTCTATATTTCATTTCAAAACGTGCAACCACCAAATTTTTTTTTTGTCATTACAATTTTTAAGCATTAATTTTGGAAGTAAATGTAGAGTCGAATTAACTGTGGAAATGGCCAACTAGTCTTTCCTTTTTAAAACTTACTCTAAAAATAATTAGTAGGAAAGCAAAGGTTATCAATAAAAAATTTGCTGGAAATAGATTCAGAAGATCTTGCGCTAGAATTACCCATCGACGAATGAAATGTTTTGAAGAGGTGTGAACAAATACTATTCAAAGATTCTTTGTCAAGTTTCTCTTAAAAAATCAACATTTACGGCTTCTTTTATTTTTGCAAAGCCCCCTAAAGGCAGAAAAACATTTTTCCCCATAATACGTTGACAATTTCAGCTTCGAAAAAAATAAGCGAGCGTTGCCTTAGTATCGGATTTCACTTATCCCCTTGCGGTTTCTGACCCGAAATGTTCTGACGCCAACCAACAAGGGTTCAAACCCCACCAACAACCCCTCCTCCAGAAAAATCGGGTCGTCACGAGGAGCAACATCACGGTCAAAACGTCGTGATGGAGAAGATAACGTTCTTTTTTCCGTTCCTTAAAGAAAACGTAAAGCCAACAGAAACCTCCTTCGCAATTTCGCGCCCGGCAATTTCCACGAAGTTGATGGCAAGAGAAGGTTGATTCAATTGTCTGAGGAGGAATGAAGCAATTATCTTGCATTAGGTTAATCAACAGAGGAAATGCTTGTTTGTATTCATGGCGGAATTTTCATTTCCGCATTTAATATTGCTTTTTTCTCTCCTAAGATGCAGAAAGTTATAATTAGTCGGGCAAGCGTAGCTATTAGATCTGCTGCGTTTTGGTAGGGTAAATAAGAAGATGACATCACTATTATTACAGAGTTTTTCTACCCTTTCCAGGATATGAACCCCTTTTTGTGTATCATTGACTGCACATTCTCCCCCCCCCCCAAAAAACATAAAAGTTTTATTATCTAAAATGTTAGTACTACTTTAACTGTAAAAGTTTCGTAACACGAGGAAATTTAATTTTAAAGCAAGAAATTTTATTTTGGTGGACGTTTTATCACAAAGTTTTTATTTATCAGGCATAAACTTTAAAAGATTAGATTAAATAAAATGTAAGAATTCTGGCCATGTTTTTGTTTAAAGTTTATCTATGTTCGGATCTAACTTGGTTTATCTATATTCGGATCTAACTTGGTTAAATACAGCAATAAATCATCCTCAACATACGCTTTTTTCTATACTTGCTGTAAAGGTAAGCTAAGCTCGAAAACCCTTTTTCGCACAAGCAAAGTTGTCGTAAAAAGGTTCCTCACAGCAATGTCTGCTAATTCTTCGTGTTGTTCTTCGATATCATGAGTCCATTTGTTAATTAAACTATAGGATTGCTTTTGTTTCAATGTAAGACACATGACATTACTTAAACATTTATCAAAATAAAAATTCTATCATTTACAACATAATTTTGTATATTTTTCGATAGCGAACAGAGTACTGCTTACAGATTTTCGCGTACCCCAAAGGGTATGGGTGCAACCGGTTGAAAACTACTGCCTTAATACTAAAACAGAATAATTTTCTTGTACCAAGTTTTTATCAAACTACTTCATATCATGGGTTCCCAAAACTTTTCCCATTCGCGGTACCCATTGAAGAATTAAATTTTTCAACACTTTATACTAATTTCGAGTACATATGAACATATTGAAACCATGGGCACTTCGCGGCATCACTCGCCTCTTCTTGTGGCACTCCAGGTTGTCGCGCACACACTTTCGGAACCCCTGAATTATATTCAACATCAAAAATAAATAACATAAAATAAGCAACAAAAGGGATAGTTTGAAAAACAAAGAAAAGCACGAAATAGCAACACAAAATCCCTTATATGTGCTTTAGGGTTGCAAGAATTTCAATTTTCAATTCAAAATGCTACAACATTTGCAGAAGATTTGCTTTTTAAATCAATTCCGCTATCTGCATGTAAGTGTCAGGGAAAAAATCAATTGTATGTCTGCAATAGATTTGTTTGAAGAGATAGCATATTTAATCCTGAGAGTTCAAATACAGGTTGAATCGTAATGATTGAATTTAAATATTATTTCAATCTGAACAACATGTTACATTATTATCCCCCAGCTCAGAAATTGATGTAACGCATCAACAATAAATATCGTTTGCACCTGAGCTTAATTTGCATAAGAGTTCACGGGAGTTGAGTTCTTGCAATTCTTTTCAATTTTACGCAAATTTTAACATTTTAGGTGGAATTCAGTCTATTTCCCAGAAAAAAATAGTTATGGGGGCTGCTGCACTTCTTTTGGTAAAAATTAAGCCCTGGTTTGCACCAATAAAGGTTTTGTAACTTTTCTTAGAAATCAACACCGTTATTTTTCAAGGATCAGTTTAGTGAAAAAGTGAGAAAAAAAAAATTTTTTTTTCAAAAAGAAAATACATGAACAAAATCTGAAAAATCCCTAGCATTCTCATAAATTAAGGCTCTTGGAAAAACTTTACCAATAGTTAAATTATCGTTAAAAAAAAATTAATGTCCTCAGAAAAATAAAAAGTCTTACAAAAAGTAAATATTAGTTGTCCCTAAGGGGGAAAAAGTGATAGGAAATTATTTAGGATTTCCAATCATCCAATAGAAGAAGCAATTAAGTTTGCATCGGTTTTTATTTACCGCCCCGTAAATCTGACAAAACCATATCCTAATCCATTTCAGAGCACTCCGGAAAAGCCCCTCCACCCTCCCCTCCCGTCATTTAATCATTATATCTTCTTGTTAAGAATATCAAACGATTTTAATAAATCACAAGGTGGTTCAAGGAGATTTGGGAAACTTCCTTAGCAATTTTTCTTCCTGTATTAAACAAATAAATTACATTGTTAAGTTTTACGAATAAACGAATAAGTTACAGTAAGTGGAGCATACCAAATAAACAAATAACTTAAGCTTTGAGACAAGATAAATCAGAAAAATTAAGTTGTACGACAAGATAAATACTACTTTTCATTTCGAAGTTATGTGTATGAAACAAATTTTAAATTTTGGTCTAGAGAAGAAATAGGCCAGCTTAGTTTGATGTCTCAAGCTCCCACCATTTGCTCATTTATTTGAATTAAATCATTTGTGGTTTTCTTTTGATAATTACTAGCGATACCCGCACGGCAATGCCCGTGGTGGAAAATCAAAGGTCATTTGGTTCGCCTGTATATTTACAAACAATGGATGATGAATTTCTCGCCAATTTGCTATGGTAATTTTCTCGTCCACGTTATGGTAACTTGTTCTTCCACAACTTTCTCGTCCACGTTACGATAACTTGTTTGTCGGTGCGGAGGAATTAAATCCAAAATAAAATCATAGAAAAAGGACAAAATCGAATTTTTGAAAAATCCCTTCGAGGTGCAACCCCCCATGCTACAAACTAATTTTGTGCCAAATTTCATGAAAATCGGCCAAAAGGTCTAGGCGCTATGCGCGTCACAGACATCTAGACATCCAGACTTTCAGCTTTATTATTAGTAACTAGTGGTACCCGAACGGCTTTGCCCGTAGTTGAAAGTTAAAAGGTCATTCGGTTCGCCTGTATATTTACAAATAATGAATGACGAATTTCTCGCCAATTGGCTATGTTCATTCGCTCTCCCATTCCACGTCATGATAATTTCGTAATTTACTCGTCCATCTTATAATAATTTTTTTCTGGAAAATGTTCTTAAAATTGAAATTGAAAAAGAATAAAATCAAATTTTAGAAAAATCGCTTCGAGGTGCACACCTCCATGCTACAAACTAACTTTGTGCCAAATTTCATGAAAATCGGCCGAACAGTCTAGGCGCTATGCGCGTCACAGACATCCTACAGACCGACTTTTCGTTTTATTATTAGTAAAGATAAAGAAGATTCAAATGCGAGGCAGATACCCTTTGAAAAAAATGTATGAATCACAATAATCACGAAACACTTGGCCTGTTAAAAAAAGTCAAAACAAAGGCCTTTTCTGCGAGTTAAACTTGTTGAAAACAATGTAACTGAAATGATAAATGTTTGGTTTTTGAACAAACTAGCCACTAAATGAGACTAAAAGTTCCATTAAAATGAAAAGTAATTTACCAAATGAATAAATTAAGCTGTTAAAAAGGAAAATATCTCGCTCCATAGTTATATCAGTCTCAATCAACTAAAATGCATAATTAATTGAAGGAGGATACTGCAAATTTGGAATAAAGGACATCTGTTATTGAGCAGTGTTTCTCTCTCTCTCTTTTACTCTCGCTCTTTCTTGAACCCCTTCCGAATCGAAATCCTGGCTACGCCCAGGGCTAAACGATATTTTTGCATTTTCACTAAGGTTGGAGTAAATAAATCGCCAAGCGTCAATGTACCCCTATTCTACTCTTACCTTGAAGTTCAATTCTGTCATAAGGATCGCGTTTGAGATTTAATTGAATACGGACGCCCGGCAGGAGGAGGGGGAGCAGGAGGAGCTTATGGCTCTAACTGTGTCATTGCAATTTTGAGGGTTTTATTGCACCGTTTCTCAACTTTTTTTGACTCCGAGGACCGATAAAAACCAATGAAAAATTTCGCGAACCGGTGAGGTATTTTTTTAAAACAAAAATAAATAAATGGAGAAAAAAAAAATAAATACATTTAAAATCTAAAAATAACCCAATGAAAATAAATAAATAATAAAAGTTCATTTGGTATTGAAGAATTGTCACAAAAAATATGATTAAATGTAAAAATAAGTATTTAGTGTTATAACTATACAATATAAATTAGAGTAAATAAACGTCTGAGGAAAAATACAAAAACTAATCTGCAACATTCACGCAAAAATGTCGTATAAGTTGTTTTTTTCAGCAAGGAAACATGTTTAATGCGGTCAAGCAAAAATCTCTGCGGAACGGTCAAATTTTTCTATGGACGAATGGTGCTAGACCAGCAGTAGACCCGGACCTTTAGAGGTTCTTAGTCATTTTTTTTCCGAGAGGGAAGAGGGTCTCTTTCTTGCGAGTGGTGCTTCGTAGCATTTGAGAGTGGTACGTTATCACTTTGGGGTGGGGTGGGGGAGGAGGGGTTACAATGACCAGTGTAAACATTACTGTACAATGAAAAATCATAATCTAAAAACTAAAATTCTAGTATTTTCCCAAGATGACTTAAGTGGTGGCGTAGCGAGAAATTTTTCATTGGAGGGGTCAGGGGCGGGGGGCGTCATGTTAAAGTGAAAATTTTCGAGATTAAAGGCCGAAAAGCGCAATTTCTCGCCACTTGCATGTGTATTCAATGTTCAGTTCATGCATATAACTTTGAGCCACAAGGAGGTAGAGGGGTTATGACCCTCCTATCCACCCCCCCCCCCTGGCTACGCCACTGGAATGAGGAATAGGAATGCCAGAAAGAATGATTTAGTTTCATTTACATTTTGAAACTTTTAATTGTAACACTCGTTTATCCGGCTCAAGCGCTCTTCAAACACAAAGATCAACTTCAGAAGCAACAATCTTTTCCCGGTTGAGTGAAAGACGTCTTTGATAAAACTCGAAAGCGCAGCGTAAATAAATACGGGCATCCCCTCATGAAAGGTTTTCAAGTACAGCTGATATGGGTGTTTAGGCTGTGAAGCTCGGCCAGCTTCGAGAGCTTGACCACTTGAGAGTAGAGAGAGCCTTATCGGGGCGGCCTTTTAAGGAGCGGATAAGAACAAAAGGTGGAGCAGGAAACACCACATTGAAGAGCATCTTGGGGTCAAACGAGGCCAAACAGTGATGAGTTACCTTTGCTGGAGGGCAAAATATTCTTTGAATTCACGTTTCTTGCGTTTGGGGTGAATCGGGAACTCAGAAGAAGCTGGAAAGTATCAAGAAAGTGAATCGAAATTTCATACATTGGCAACGAGATGGGAGGTTACGGGCACGAGGGGTCACTGTGACCGCCCAAAAATGTCATTCAGCCACGACGTATTGTATGACGATTCAGAAAAATTATCACAGTTTGGAAAAACTTGGAGCTGTATTCGGCAAAATTATTATCATTCGGCAAAATTTGGAGTTCCATTTGTCAAATTGAGTGTCTCCGCCCTCCCAAAAATGTTAACTTTGGTGCACCCCTGATTTCAGAAGCTTTGTTCTTATTTACTGATAAAGGATAATTCTTCTACTGATAATGACATCTAAAGGTTTTTAAATAACAAGATTTAAAACGCATAAGGATTTTGAAAAATTCAAATAGGAACAAAGTGGGATACGATAGCTTGAATGAGCAATTGAATCTCATATCTAAGTGGTGAGCAACAGTCCCAATGGGGACTCAGGGGCGTGCACGCATGAGGGTGCAATTGTGGTATAACTCAAGTTGGTAACTGCTGTATGCGCCCCATTTCGTACCACGTCACTGAGGGTGTTGGATCAGGGGTTTCTCGGGTTCTGGTCTGGATCAAGAAAAGAACTCTCTGCATCCCGTAAAACGGGTTAAGCCACGTGTAATGGTTTGAACGGGGGACATGGTGATGGTATTCGCAAAGCTGAAGGAATATTTTACCGCAATTTAAAAAAAAAAGTGTTTAAAAAGAAATGAAAAGAAGAAAGTTAAAACAACTCTACTTTATCAAAGTACATAAAAGGAAAAAGACAATTAAGTTCATTTTTTCAGGATTTTGATTATTAGTTGCAAGAGGAAAATTTTGTGGCAATGGTTCTTTTTTCTACTTTGAAATTATCAGTATCTGATTATGAATTCAATTCCTTATTTCTTTCTATTTGACAGTTAACTTTGGTCTATTTTTAAAAATTAAATTTTTCACATTTTATATACATTTCTTCAATATCAAAATATATTTATCAATTTTAATGTGCTACTTTCCACTTCAAAAGTCCCTAAATTTTGCCTGCTTTCGTTAATGAAGCATGAGTTATTATTTCCCCCCTCTGAAGTCGGACATTTGTTGCTTTTCAGTTTTGCACGCTTAAATGTGTTTACATTCTTGGTGACTTTACTTATTTCTTTCATACAGTAACACATAGACATTCGCTATCTTTTTTTCCAGTCTTGTTTTCGATCTTTTTATCACACTTCCCTCATCACGCTTCATTCCCACGCGTTTTCTTACTACCAGTAAAAAGTGTATGCAATTTTCATTATGAACTTATGGCCTATTTCATCATTTTCTCTCCACATGGAATTCGCTTCATTTGCGACAAAAAAACGAAACAAGAGGATTGGACAAGTGAGCTTGCACTGTGTAAAGTTTACGTCATAGGGTACCCAAAACAATTAAAGCAATAGCTTTTAAGCTGACTTTTTCGATGCTCCAAGTAAACAATATAAAACAATTGTACCCGACATACAGCCCGGGGAGCTGATCCATGTGTGTGTAGGCCCGTTGTTTAGAAAGTTCAATCTTACGAATCGAAAGCAACGTTCTGAAACCTTCCAAAAAAAGTAACCTATCATCTTCATCATACTTTAAGAAAAATCTGATGTGGACATCATACTACTTTCTTTTACATTGTGCGTCTTTTTTGAATAACTAAAAAAACAAGGAATAACTTTAAGTATTTTCTCCCCTAGCTTGCCGCAAATCGGTGCAAAAAAAGTGTTTTACAGAGATAAATTTCAACATTATCGACAATTTTAAGGTGATTCATTGGATAACTCTCTAAATATCGCCAATAGTGCCAAATTGAAACCAGATTCAAAAAATAATTTCTTTCGTCAAATTTGTCGCCAACTTGGTGCACAAATAGACCCCACTCAGAGCCTATGTGAAAAATTTCAACATTCTACAGCATGCCGTTTTTGAGTTATGCGAGATTCATACACACATACATACACACCGACGTCACGAGAAAACTCGTGAAAATGAACTCTAGGACTGTCAAAATGGACAGTTCTGGCGTACGTCCCATACGTTCTTAGGTACATCTGCACGTGCGGTCGGGCCAAAAAAACAACTCACTGACCTGTATACTAGCTGGACCGCGCATCGCAGGTTCTGACGCGCGGAGAAGTAGAAGCGAATAGAAGCTCTTGGGATCCGCCATGCTCACCCCCAACTCGAAGTGAAACTAATGATTGGTGTATTGAGCTGCGCGCTTTAAATTTAGTTATTTCACTAAATATAAGCGAAAAAACCGTTTCATGTTGAAAAACTAACATCATATAAAGTCTAGCATCGTTTCGTCTGGAACAGACGTTAAAAACATTCAGTTTTTAATTTTAATGAAATAGAAACCTGTCGAAAAATGGGTGTTAAAACCGTGATGAGATTCGTCAGTGCAATATTATACCGATTCAGACCTCCCCCCCCCCGCCCCCACCATTTTAAAACCGAAACATCGTCTTATTTTGTTTTTAAAGTATTTTTATTTTTTAACTAAAGGCCGGATTAGAAAAGAATTGTTTAATTTAAGAAAAGGTTCCTATTTTTTAAAAATATAAGTAAGAGATACGCCCGCTTACCGAATATTTGATTTAAAAAAAATTTAACAGTACAATTTTTGCCTCTGTCCAATTTTAAATAAAGAATGTTTTATACACTAAAAATGTATTTCCATAGAACTCCTAAATTTGTCTATATTAAATATAATTAATAAAAAATAAAATATGTTTATCAGCAATTCTGAACAAATTGATATTGCTTGAAATATCGTTACAATTTATTCAAAAAAGTCAATTTGCCCGAAGTTTTTGCAAAAAGTTTAAATGCCCGAGCACATTTAAATAAAAATAAGAGTGAATCAATGAAATAGCTTGAAAACTCCTAGCTACTGCAATTAAAAGTGTAAAATTATAATTTTCTTCTATATCACTCACCTATGAATAGATTTTCCTGGAGTTTTTTGCCTGCAATGTTTGTAACTGCAATTTATTGCACTGCAGGTAGGCATACTTTAATAAGAAAAAGCAACAAGCAAATATAAATCTGTGGCAGAAATGAAACAACAAGCAACAAAAAACTTAATAAAATCAACATAAAATAACAATGGCAAAAGAAAATCTTGATTTAAAAGTGAATTTGAGAAAAAATGCAAAGCGATAACAGTAGCAGAACGCTCGATCAACACTGACTTGGGGGTGAGCAAGATGGCGTTCAAATCACTTCAGCTCGGAAACTGCGATGCTCAGTCCAGCTAGAATACAGGTCAGTGAAACAACTCAACACTCATTCGTGGGTAAACAAAATGGAAGTTTAGGCCGAAATTTGAGTGATTTTTTTTTTTTTTTTTTGCGAACCTCACACTTTTTTTACTATGTAAAAGGAAGTAAAAAGAGTAAGTTGTTAAATCTCGGTATGATTAAAAAAAAAAAAAAGGTCCCATAGTGCCCTTTACCTCCCAGGCACAGATACGGGTTCAGCTTGCGAGGTTTATCTTTATTAGCGGTGCGGTCATTCGGTTGAAAAAAAAAAAAAAAAAAAGACGCTGCAAAGATTTTAAGAGTAAAATAAAAAAAACGAAAAGAAAAACACTTTGAATCGGCGGTTCTGAAAAATTTCAAATTACATCAAAAGAACAATTTCAAGAATTGAGGCAAAAACCGAAATTAGCAAGCAACGAAATGTTCCCAGCAAGAAAGGGGGGAAACTATTGAGGAGGAGTTACGACTCTGTGTGGTCTCGGCGGGTAACATGACGGCGGCAAGACGCTTCGGGAAGGCCCCCCGCGTGACCTCCTACCGTGATAACGGGATCGAAGCTGTTTATTTTGAATTAAGGCCGCACGATAGGAAGCTGCAAGGAGCTCCAGGGACGCTCGAGATAGCGGAGCATCTCTTCAGTGGTGGAAGTGAAAAGGAAATGTGTTTGTGGCAGCTATATAGATTATTTGGAGAATTATAGTCGTCAAAGTACCGCATCTACAAAAACTGCTGTTTAGAGTAAAGGTTAAATGGTGGTTTTTAAACTACTAGTGATAGGTAGTGATGTGTCGAAAAACGCAAGTTGATTTTTTTTTAATTAAAAAAGACGGTTGTGTGCGAGTTTTTCATTAGTTCTTTAAAAAATGGATTTAAAAAAATAAAAATAAAAAAAGGAATGATTAACAGACAACCCTCGACTTCTTGGGGACGAATCTATTTCTTTTGAAAATTTCGTGTTTTAGTTATGTTGAAAAGCTGTTGGCGTATACGCTAATTTCGACATTCTTTTTCGTCTTTTCGGAGACCACATAAGCCCAAGCAGACAAAATTTTCTCCTGGTGGGGATTGGGCAAAACTAACAAACACATAAAACACATATTTTTATTAACGTACTAGGATGTATAATACGGTTCAAAAGCAAGGGTTTTATTGTTTATCCCTCAAAACACGGCTTAATTTGCATAGGAGTGAGCTCATAGGAGCCGGGCTCCTGCGCTTCTTTTTGATTTTATACAATTTTTATCATTTTGGGAGAAATTCAGACTCTTTACACGTAAAAGAAAGCTGTGGGTACTATGGAGTTCCTGCACTTCCTACAGTAGAAATTAAGCCCTGTCTCAAAGTTTTTAAAAATTAAGACTTTATTACTGCAACTAACAATTTTCATGAAAGAGTGACAACTAATTTTTGTTCCCAGTAGGAAGCAACGACAAAAACTAATTTTACACATGAGGCAGTGAGAAGCAAAGGGATGTAAGCGGCAAAATTTAAAATTTGGAGATAACCAGTACAAGTAGTAGGGGAACCTCTCCTCTGTCTTAGTGCAAGAGATAGAATTTATCAGCCCTGGTAGGTGCTGATGTATAGCATGATTTATAAAAAAAAATCAACGAAAGCCTACCTAGGACGTTATCTTTAAACGCATTTTACTCAAAACTTGAAAATGTCCACTTACATTTCATTGCTTCTCACTGTCTCACATAGCGTAGACGATTCAGTTCAAAATCTAACAATAACACAAGTTGACATTCAATATAAACATAAACGCCATAGGGAAAAACGAAAGACTTGTTTAGTTCTCACAGGTACAGATTCAAATCATTTATCCTTGTATTTTGCTATTTTGCTTACTTTTAACAAACCTTACGCCATCACAGAAACTGCAATAAACGGGGCTCTTGTCATATTTATCCAGTTTTTCGTTTATTTATACTTTGCAAACAACACTTAGAGTTTAAAAAACCTCACCATGCAAGCAATGTCATGTCAACCATAACTTGATGTTATGAAGAGGCAGACATGTCTTTATGAGACTCTAATTGCGCAAAGAAAACTATTCTTTCAACAGGGATTTACAGCTTCAAATGTCAGCCGAATATTTTACCTGAACCGCAAGATTTAAGAGACAAGAATACCAAAACTAAACAATCCCCAGGAATCGTAAGTACTGTAACTCATTGACCACACCTGTGCTGATGTTGCCAGAATGACAGTATAAACAAACGCGATACTCCCCCACCCCCTTCCTTTGCAGAAACGAAAGCAAACACGAGTCGCACGTGCAGAGAGAAAAAGGGTGGGCGACGAGTGAAAGGGGCTTTTTTTCTTTTCCTTTTAAAATCTTCTTCCCACACACGGTTGCCAAAGGAGAAGATGGGAGGGCATTAAAATGTCATCTTGAAGGTACTGCCGTAAGGATTACCATTTGTGTGATTTTATCCACTTTATCAGAAATGCCGGACGTGGGATTTTTCACGCTTTTTTATGGGATAAAAAGATGTGAAATTGAGAAAAATTCACACAAAATGTAAGAAGTGGGTTTTTATGCCATTTTTATGGCAATTGATAACATTTTTTGACTTCGATGCAAAAAAAGATTGATGACATTGAAAGAGATTTGCTAAGATTAACTGAGATTAAGTTAAAAAATAGTTATGTCGTTAAATACAAAAAGAGTAATAAAACACTCCAAGTATTCTAAGCTGTTGTGTCAAGAAAATTCAACTAAGCATAGACTTTTTCTGAAACTTAATTCCTTGTTTCCTATTTAAAGACTTAAACTAAATTTCATTTCGATTTCTTTTAATTATTCAATTGAAAGAAATCAAAATGAAATTTAGTTTACATAGCTTTAAAATTACGTAGCTTTAATTACATAGCTTTAAAATTACACAGCTTTAATTACATAGCTTTAAAATTACATAGCTTTAATTACATAGTTTTAAAATTACTAGAAATAACAACATAGAACATACCACTTCTCACTATAACAAATAAACCGGGTGCCAAACAATGTCAATTTGGAACAGGGAACAGAAGGTTTTTTTTTTTTGCTCATAAACTTGAAAGTTACTTTGACCACTACTGTTTGCGTGCGGAACAGTCTAACTTTCTGCCTAGTATGCAAACTTAGTTAAACACGTAACTTAACTTCACTATGATGTGACGAGAAAAATTCCAAATATAGCTCTTACTTGACTTCCTACTCATGTTGACAGCTAGTTTCTTTATTGCGAAGAAAAGAATTCGCACTCTAGTGTTCAACGTACTGGAGGCCAAAGGTTGATACAGTAAGATCTCATTACAACGAACAAATATGCAACGAAATGTCCATTTCAATGAAATAAATGTTCAATTCGATTTAAATGCGATTTCATTGCTTGAATTCCATTGCAACAAAATTCTCGATACAACGAACAAAACGTGAGGTATGGCCACTTGAAGTTCACTGTAAAGGGATTTTACAGTAGATAAACTTTTTACTTTATATTTCAATGTGTTCTATGACTGAAGATTTGGAGAGAAAAAAAAAACCCAGAGAAATGAAGTTTATATCAAGATTTGGACGTAGCACCGGATTTTCAAAATCATAATAATAATTAAATTCACCATACACACACACAACATTAGCTAGAAATAGGTATTCAACAAATGCAACCTACTTTTCAGAAACTGAACACTTGAAAAATGAATTTACAACACTTATAGACTGGAATTTTAAGAACAAAAACAATATTAAACCCTAAACCAACAACAAATTAATGCAGTCGAAAATGAAAAAGTTCAAAAGGATTCAGTAGTACTACAGAATAAAACCGAAATATTTTAAGGAGAGAAACTTCAGCTTAAGTATTCTTAAGGACTGAAGTTAACACTCCCGTTATGCTCTTCACACAATTAAAATAATCAGAGAGTTAAGTCAGCGACATTTTTTACTGGAGAGAGAAGTGCAAAGCCTCTGAAAACAAAACTCTTTGTAATAACCATTAGGTTACGAAGTGGCTTCAGCGGCTCTCGAAAAAATAAGTTATTTTTGAATTGTGTAAGTAGAGTGCGGTTAATCTGGATAAAAATAGCCATTACGTCACCGTCAAATGAAATGTTTCTTGGTGCTGAAGAAATGGGTGCCCGCAATTAGGTTCTATTGTTCAAGAGAAAGAATTCTGTAGAAAAATGGTTCTTTTATTTGTCGAAGATCCGTCATTACTAAGGTGGATAACCAATTATTTTTTCCTCAAAACAGGACATTGAATAATTTTAGACAACGGGAAGTACAGTAAAAAAAGTTGCATATTTTGTACAGTTTATGCTTATTATAGAAAAGAACAGAAATAAACTTTAAAAAAGAAGTATTGATGTAGTATACTTCTTAACACACAAATTTTGCTTGAGTAAATTTGGTGGTGATTTTAAGTAACACAAGAATTCAAGATTTCACTCAATTTACTTATCACTTTTTACAATCGACATTGCTTTGAGATCCGCGATTTGCAACTGTGCTTTTTCGCTAGTCCACAAATCATTAATAATAAATGAAAATAGAAAATACCCAGGTGTATTAGGAACGAGCAAAAATATTTAGTAATAACGTGCAAGTTCACATAATTCAAATTATTGGTATAAACATACTTAAAAAATTTCACCCGATGAACTTTTTGTTGACACGTTCCCGTTGTTCCGTATCCTTTAGAAAATGGCACATTTGAGCGTTGCGCAAAGTGTAACTATGGAAATAACGGTACAGACTCAAAAAACGGATAAAATTAAAATAACAATTTAAAATATGCATATTAGATCGGCATCTCCTTACAAAACAAACATACAAACAGCGAACTAAACCTGAAAATAATCACCGCCACTTGGCGATAAAACGACTTACTTTGGCAACTAAATAAAACATTCAACTAGTCACCTGCAATAAACAGAAAATTACTACACACATATTTTTTTTTTTTTTCATTTTGAAACAAGTTGCTTCTATTTTTGTCGCGTTAGTTTGGGCTGTAAAAACGATCCCTTGTTTTCACATCTCCATATTGCCATAGCCTACACATAAGTAAAAAGCATTTTTCGTTTCACCCTGCTACTCCACCCCAACAACTAGCAAGCGTTAACTAGCGGGAACGTACAAAAGGTTAGGGGATGGAGAAAAAAAAAAAGAAGTTCGTACAAATGAATGAATTGCAGTTAAGTCAAAAGTCTTACGTGCCAAAATTTTCTTCCTCAGCTTACATTTTAGTGTAGTACCTTTCTGTTTTCGTAAAAAATTGTTCTTCACAACGAGGCTCCTTAATAAAATTGTCTACCGACCATTGGCCACTAACTAAAAATTTGAATCTTCAGGTCGAGAACAAATTCCACATTTGAATAATCCTATAACTGTGATAGGAGCTGGAACAGTTAACTTTTCTCTCATTCGCAAGGGCGGTTCCAGAAATTTTTCAAGGGAACTGCGAATGATTTTTATTACTCCCTTTTTACTCTGCATTTACAAATTTACTGATATTGATCACAAACGTTTCGGACTTCAATTTCGAAACATTTCCGGGGGATATCCCCTAACCTCCTCTCGTCTAAAATTACATTTCTGAACTTCAATATTGAAGAAAAGTGGGGAAGTGTCCCATAAGGCCGCGACAGCTCAATCGTAATATCCTAGTCAGCTCCTGAGTTTTCGTGACGAATATGCTGCGTTATTTAAAATGGAAATAACGAACAAAATAAACTATTACCGAACAATTAACCCACGAAATTGTTACTAAAGATAACTGCGTTGACAATTCATTGTTTAAAACGAACGCAGAATGAATAATAACGAGTACAAGGGGTATACGTGACTCCCGTCGATGTTTATATCGTGAAAGATGTGTTTTTCGTGATTTTTCCTGCGGCAGAAACAGTTGCGCGATCTGTTATTTTAATTCCATACTGAGAAAAAATGAATTACCTTACAATGCGTTTTTTTCTCCGTATTTCACAGGGACGTGGAGTTCGACAAAACGAATTATGTAAAAAGCTTTTTTGGCACAAAAGAATTGCGCAATTGCTCAACAATACCCATGTCACCGAGTACAACGTAGCTGTTACGAATTACGAAAAAAAAAGGCAGCATGGTGTATTTTAATTAAAACTACCTTCTTCGTAACATAAGAGAAAAGTAATATGTTTTGTTTTATACGTTTTTAGAAGTACATTTAAATCGCAGATTGTAGACATTTGTATTGGGTCGTCGGAAAATTTCACGAAAAACATTCTGTGCACATAAAATAGCACGTTGGAGAACGGAATTTAAAAATAATTGCCAAGTCGCATCCCTTCTTCAGAAGAGACAAGTCTCAAAAATTTGGAAAAATTATTCATTTAAGACCTAAATTTGACGCTATTTCTTGCTACAAAACTCGCTCAGTTAGACCACTTAATTGGTATAAGGTGGCATATAAACGATACCAATAGTAAGACATTTTTAAAATTTTGAAATTTAGAAGCAAAGTTTGCGAACTTTGAATATACACTATTCATTTAGACAACAAAAACCAACCAGTAAGTATTAGCATCATTATGTTTTGGGTTCATTGTAGTAGTTGAAAAAATATCAGTTAAAACTGGTGTTTCACAAAACCTTTATTTTCCCAGGATTGCGGAGTGAGAAGGAAAATGGCCGACTTCAGCTTAGACTCCGACTTTTGGAATGGGGTTGTTTCTTTCACTCAGTCAAAAAACATTACTTTTAGTCACTGAATTTGATATTATTCTATCAAATTCTTTTTAAAAAGTTAAAAAAAAATGACATGGACCCAGAAAACACTTTAATTTTCCCAACAATTATTTTTTAATTAATTTTTTTAAGTGTTTGGTTTTTCTAACAAGGCGTGGTCTTCACAAATGATGTACTTTTGGCGCATGTGTCTGCTGCGATTCCACGTTATGATACTCATTTAGCGGATTAAATATTGCGCTCTACGCTTGCTATCAACAATATCGTTGCCAGTACATGTGTGTAAAGAAGCAAATTAAATATTACGTTCTGCGAATGGCAACAATGAATGGTATTTCATCATTTGTGATGTCATCGGCAGAAGCGTAAACAATGAAAGCGCACCGATTAAAGTATTTTCTTAAAAATATTAAACTTAGTCAAATTATTCAAAAAATAGTCAGATCCTATGTTTTTATAAGCATGCTCTTTCAGAAACTTTTCATACTTTTTTGGAATCGACCCCATTGCAAAGCTTTCAACTTTGACTCCTTCACCGCAAAAACAATCCGACTCCATAGCTTAGAGCAGGAATTAGTAACTGGAGGGAGCCAGTCCAATCATTGGCTTAGCAAACGCTGAGGCCAAAAATCCCAAATCACGCGGTTGGACCAGGACGAATGGGAAACACGTTTTACGTGAAAAGAGTGAAAGAAACCCGATTTCTTCTCAAACTTTACTCCAAAATATATCACGTGACTCGAGATTCCCCCCATTGCTTCAAGATTTTAAAGCTTCACACCTCTCCATCCTTTAATTCTTCTCAATGCTCTGTAGCCCTAGTAGAGTTGCGGATAAGGAGGGAAAAGGACCGACTCGGAGTTCCACACTCTTAGAACTTAAAATCTCGACTCCGACGCCTTTATTTCAAAATCAGTCCGACTCCTACACTCTGGATTTTCTATAATGCTGTTTTTCATTCCTTCTTTTTCTTTGGAGTTGTGTCACTACTGTTGCCGGGCGCGATATCTCCCGTCTTCAGGAATGGAGGCTAGAATGGTTTCATGAATTCAGGCTTCGGATAACTGGAAGCGGAAACAGAGCACTTCATTTTGTTATAGGTAGGATCAGCGAGATTTTGCTGCTTTCACGTTCTCGCTAATCCTACCTATTACAAAATGAAGCGTTGGATTTCCCCTTTTAGTTCATCCACCTCCCTCCGTGGTCAAGCTCTAAATAACATGCATGTTTCCCACCAAGAATGGCGCTCGCAAACAACTAATTCCACAGCAGAAAGAAGCTCTCCCGATACAATTGACACAGCAAAAACTGGCACATTATTATTAGACTCTTGGACCTTCTTAACACTTTAAAAATAAAACAACGATTAGAGGCACCCTGATGGAAGGTCACTGTGACCTCCCAAAAGCTTTCTTTGCTCAGGAAATTTTGTCTAACAGTTCCGCAAATTCTTAGATAATATTGTTTTTTTAACGATATTAATAGTTCTTCGAAATGTATGTAAGTATGTGTGCATGCTTTTATTATATCATTCGGCAAACTTAGAATTTCATTCGGTAAATTAAGAATTCCTCCTCCCTCCCCTCCACCCAAAAAACTGCGATTGGGACGTCCTCGATCGTGACGCATAATAAATTTGACATTATTAAAGCACATAATTCTAAAAATATTGCAGATGATACTGTGATAGAGCAAAATTGGAGAACGTCGAATTTCACCGGAAATCTTCAGTCTTTCGCCGATAACTTTGGAATGTGAATGTTGATATTGATATCCACCGGCCAATGTCGACATTTACCAGATTTCGGACTTTACCGGAATATACATACTAGTTCAGACAGAATCTCCTGAGCAGGGGCGTGCACAGAAATTTTGGGGCCCGTCACAAGTAATGACTTTTCCGGGCCTCCCTTCCTATTGTTTACCCCTATATTTCACGCATAGTTTTAAAACTATTGGTTCCCCTTCAAGCTCGGGCCCGAGCCAACAGGTGTCCCTCCCCTTCCCCTGTGCACGCATCTGCTCCTGATCAATACAGAGACAGCGTTCTAACAGTAGCGTAGTGACTGCTGCTTGAAAAAAGGCATTCCTTGTAACCAGAGCTGTAAGTTGGAGGGAAAATGACCGGCTCCAACTCCAGCAATTTCAGAGATTTCGACTCTGACTCCGACTCTGATGCTTTTACCCTAAAATTAGTTCGACTCCGCAAGCACTGGCAGAGTTGCGGACATGGAGGGAAGAATGGCCGACACCGGTTCCTTTATCTCAGAATCAGCCTGACTCCGACTCCACAGCCCTGATTGTAACCCGAAACATATTCTTATAATGTCATTACAATTCTGTACTTTAATGACGTTGATTTTGTCGTTTATTTATTCCGCACAAAGGTATATACCTATTTTACTTATTACTGGCTACACGAATTCGATTATGTTTTTCTTTAAACACCTGATTCATCCTTAAAAAAATCGCAAAACAAAGATTCAAATGTCTGCTCACTTCTTATCATTTTCCCACGCTTATAATACCTTGTTGAAAAAAAAAGAGAATAACCTCGAAATTCTCTCACAGCTTATATCTCGGTAAGATCAAGCGCAAGGCCAAAGGAGGAGGGCGAGAGAAGCTGGCAATTCAAACAGCCAAGGGAAAATGATATACGCGAATCGCACGCAAACCATTGATCCAAGGCGGCGAGCAAGTTATGTCAATATTATTCCTCGGAAGAAAAGAATAGAGAAACGGGAGAAAATAAAAGAAGAGTGAGCAATTCTTTCCTCCCGGGAAAATTATGTTTCGTTGTCGGTGACATGATAATGGGGCTGTTAGCAGATATTTGACCCTTTCATCGGCTCGATTGGGAAAAATATGGTGGCAACGACATCTCCGACTTTTATTCGGCGGTGATGCGTCGTAAACTTCGGAAGTCGGGGTAAATGGGAAGTTTTGCGCTGAATGTTGCCTAATACAGCGGACAGTAGAGCCTGATTATTGTAAACCATTAGGTCATTGAAATAAAATTCTACATAACAGATTAAATACAGCAGACCCTCGTTTTGCAACAGTGGTTACGTTCCACGGAAGTGATTCTAGTGATAGATAAGTTTAATATGTACTTATTCCGATACATATGCACAACGCATACAAAGAAAACATGAATTAAATTAGTGTTTATAAAATAACTGTTTATGATATTCTTTCGGCAGTCATTAATTATTTTTCTCCTTAGTCTTTTGTGGGGGCATTAACACTTTCATGATCACTCGAGTCATTTCCATGACGGGATCTTCCTCCGCTAACAATTCGGAAAGATCATTTGTCATTGTCAAGGAATGATATTCGGTCATTTCCAGTGAGAAAGCTTTTGACTGTAATCAATGTCAGTATCCTCGTTGGTTTCGTTCTCTTTTATCCCTTCTAAGAGCTCTTCTTCCAGTGAGCTCTGAATTGTGTGAGTTTAATAACATTACTTCTGGAAAGAGCTCGAACCAATCGCAAAAAATGTCCCCGGCGGCCCCAGCTCGGTGATTAACACTTCAAAACGCAGCTTTATTACGCTTTATCTGCAATCTTAAAAGCTTGGATTTTGAAAAAATGGAAAATTTTGCCTCATCTGCGTGAAATTAAAACTCGTAGGCGTAAAATGAAATAAAGGTGCCAAATAATAAACCGCGTATAATCAAATCCGCGTAAAACGAGGACCTACTGTATTTAAAATCGTAGTTTTCTCCTCCTGAAAATGGAGCTTTTACCAAATTCAGTAAAACTCCACTAATTCGAACCCAATTGAGTCGGAACCTATTCGGATAATCAAAATTTCAGATAATTGAATTGTTTCTGAAAAAAGGGCCCATTTTAATCAAGTACTGTGTGCGTGTTGATAATGAAAGAAAAATTAAATTATTTTTTATATCAAAAAAGCCAAATTGGCTAATATTTGCCAATTATGGTAAAAACAGGGTGGCTTCAGGAACTGTGAAAAAAAGTTCCCTGACTTTTCCCTGATATCCCTGATTAAGTTCAGTAAGTTTCCCTGATTTACGTTACCAATGATAATGGTTTTCTTTCTTTGCTCTACTTGAAATCCATTGTATGTTTGTATAATATGCAGTATTTTAAACGTTTTAAGTTGTGTAAAGTTGTTGAACTAAAGATATATTTTAAAAAGATGCTGCTTTTTTAATAAAATGGTTAAAAAAAACATATCAAGTCAATTTTTTGGAGGGGGGGGGGACCTACAAACAGTATATTAAATTTTTCTACATGGAAAGATTATAGAAAATTTAAAAAAAAATACTTTACTTCCAGAAACCACTTAGCATAAGAATTTTAAGAAACTATTAAAATTACTCTTAAAAACATATATGTATTTATGATAGAACTGAAAAGTAATTGAAATTATTTTGAACTAAGTTTTCAAACAGTATAATAATTGTTGCAAGAATAACAAGTAATAGTAAAAGAATAGAAGTAATGTAGTTATTCTTATATAACTAATCGACATATTTATGCAAAACAGATGAAACCATTTGACATCCATTCATAGAGAGCTTTTCGCTAATCAAGAACATAGGTTTTAATTAGAGACGTACCGAGTACTCGGTAACTACTCGGTACTCGGCATACTCGGCCAATTTGCCGAGTACTCGGTACTCGGCCAAATTCTGATCAGATACTCGGCCAATACCGAGTAGTTGCAAAAAATTGAATATTGTCCAAGACAGATACTAAAATTTATAAAAAAAAAGAGCAAGCATTATATTCTGCAATCATTTACAATTAAAATTTATAAGTCAAATTTAAATTTTGAGAAAAATGAAGTTTGTAATGCTTCAATGGAATAAATCTTTATTTTTATGTCCCCAAAATTAATAAAACTTTTTTATTAAAAATTATGCAAAAAAGGGAAGTATAGAAAATATGGAATTTTTATGTTAAAAATGGATTTTTGCTAAAAACAAAAATTAGTTATAAAAAATATAAAAATACCTTTGCTTAAAAAATAAAATTAAATAAAACAATGTTAAAAGCACAATGCAGGAACACTGCAGACACGTGTTTTGGCGTTACAAGGAATTTCTTTTTTAATGCACAAAATGGGAGCTTGTGGATTTAAAGGCATCCGACAAAAGTTGGATTTTTTTGTTGTATGTCTTTACATTCTTTAGCTCACAAGTTATGCACTGAAAAAGACGTTCCTTATAACGGGGGGAGGGGGGGGGCGAAACACGTGTCTGCAGTGTTCCTGTACATTTGTTTTATCTGCTTTTAAAAATTATTTATGTTTGGCGGACTAGAACTATAATTGATTGGTATACAGTGAAACCCCTCCTAACGGACACCCCTCTTATGCGGACAATTTTTAATTCCCCAGTTCCAATGCAAATAATATTATTAAACCCCTGTCCTGCGGACACCTCTCTATTGCGGACAAAAAAAATTGTCCGCATTAGAGGGATTTCAATGTAATTTGTTTTAATTCCAACTTGATTAATCATACCTTTTATTTATTTATTTTTAATTTTAAAAATAATTTTTTTGTAAAATTTTTGACACAAACAAAATTGTTTAAATATAATGCGTAATTAAATTTCAGCTGGAATTTAGTTTTAAAAACTATTATATGGACAAGGAGGTCTATACTACTATTCCAATAAGTTCAAAATTCATCACATGTGTGTCGGTGGTTCTTCTTAAAACAAAATTGGTACTTGGTAACTCAGCCGAGTAGTGAAAGGCCGAGTACTCGGTAACTCGGTACTCGGCCGAGTAGTGAAAGGCCGAGTACTCGGTACTCGGCTACTCGGCCAAAGTGCTACTCGGTACGTCTCTAGTTTTAATGAATGAATACAGCATTTTAACAATAAAAAAAATAATGTTATTTACTTAAGTACACAAGTTAACTCTATTTCAAATGATTTCAGTATGTAACGAAAAAAAATCTTAGATTGCTTTTGTAACAAACAACTTTGAAATGCAAGGAAAAAAAAGCAATTAGTTAATTTCAAAACATACAAAAGAAGAATACAACTTGGTTATAAAATTAAAGAATCACTTAAGTCTGAAGAAAAGAAAACCTTTATAATCTGCGGTGACAACAAATAGTATAACGGCAAAAAACAAAGTTTTTTTATTGAAAGTTCAATTTTAACAATTAAATTAAAAACGCGAAGAAGTAATAACTTTTAAGCTTTTATAGTATTAATTCAAAAACCAAAGATTTCTTCTTGAAATCGTGATTACAGTACGCTAATTACTTCGAGACAATGGAATAAAGGCAAAGGAGCTGAGGCATTAATGAAGGCTTCCTCTTTGCCTGTATGGTTGTTTATTTTACATAGCATTGAAAGCGTAAAAGGAAATTTCAAGCTAGGTAAAATAAACAACCTAACAGACACAGAAGCAATCTTAGGAAGTCCATCCTGTGGTTAATAAGTAAAATTCAATACTTTGACGTTGAGGAAAAAAGATGCACAAATATGCGGCAGTGTATAATCGCACCTCATTAATTTTACTTTTTTTTTTGAACAGATAATTGGTGGAAAATGCGTAGGGATTTAGAGTACTTAATTTTGCAAAGCAAAAAAAAAAAAAAATTTTTTTTCTTCATAAAATCAATTTTCACTGATTTTTTGCTATTTTTTCAAAATTCCCTGATATTTCCCTGACTTTCCCATGATTAATAAAATTTCCTGACTTTCCCTGATCTCCCTGATCTGTCGTGTGGTTATGCTTACTTTTGCACGAGAAGTTACAGGTTTCTTTTAAATTACTTATATGACTAACTTGATCACCGCTCTATATTTGATCAAATTATGCTCACGTTTCAGACATTTTTTTTTTTTTTTGGTTTAAATCTGCCAGAGCAAAGCTACTAACTTTCAAAAAACGGAACATTTCTACGCCCCGACACAATGTGCGGGGACAACGGAACAGGCTGCCTAAAAACGGGACTTATGTATCCAATATCTGGTAGATCAGGCAAGAATATATAATACAATAAATAGTTCAAATTTGTTAAAATTTTATTTCTTTGAAAAACACGACATTTACAGTCCGTCAATAGAACAAACTAGAATTTAAAAAATAGATAACAGTCACTATTATTATTATTCCTATTTTAATGAGATTTGCTCTAAACGTGGTGCAGACCATGCGATGCGTCAAACATTACGCAAGGTCATTTCCTGAAAATAAACCGGAACCACTGGCGTAAAGGATTAAGGATTTCGAGCACATATTTGACAGGAGTATCGCCAGCTGCATTTCTCATTAACCAGTCCGCAACAAGGCATTTGAAGCATCATTCTTTTGCAACTCGATCGTATCGGTTTCGCGAGCGGTCCAATCTCCGGCTGTTGCCGCCAGGGCACAAAGTGAAAATGAGAAACAAGAAAACATTTGCTTGCTTGAATCAAAAAGTGTTTTTCTGCAGTCGATGCAGCGGTGGAGTTGAGTGGAATGCAGTTCAAGTGCTACCACAAGTGGCAAGAAGCCAGCAGACGCATAAAACAGTCTTCGACTTTGACTTGAGAGTACTTTATTAAGTCATGGCGAAAATTAGAAGTATTATCAGGAGGTATTGCTTCACTGTTAAAAGCTATTCGAGCACTTCAGTTTGTCATGATTGTATATTCACCAGAGGTACCCACCTATGGGGGGCACCCCTAGGTGCACCTCATGGCGCAGACTGCTCCACTAAAATTTTCAGGGGGGGGGGTTGAGGGGTATTTTTCACTTCTGTTTTCGGAGGGGTCTCTTGCTTTTTTTGGGGGGGGGTTACGATATATAGTGGGGTGGACTCTTGTTCTTAGGGGCGTGAGTGCCCCTGTATCACCCAATGAAAGCAATGTAAATTTAACGAATTGAAATGCGGAAAAATGTATAAAGTTTAAATTTTAAAAAGTTATTCTTTGCAGGAGTAATTGCGAACGAAATTAAAAACTTAAATACCAATGGAAAAGACAAACTTATCACTCATGGGCGACAACAGTGACACATCTCCCAAAAATATACACAATAGTTATTGATTTAAAAGTTGAATTTAATGTTACTGCTTGTCATAAGTCAGTTTACATAACTGGTGCATGTTGGCGTTTTAACAGCATAATACGGAAAGGCTCATATTTAAAATTTCTAGGGCTCGACCGATGGCATTTTTTGGCCGATGGGCCGATGCCGATTGTTGGCCGATTGTTCAAAGATGGCCGATTGCCGATTGTTTTCCTCCAAATGGCCGATTCCCGATGGCCGATGCCGTTGGCCGATGGCAAAAAAAAAAAATATCTAATGGAAATAAATTGATAAGATTGTCAGGGATTTAAAGGATCATTTATTCATTTCACTTTACTTCCTTTCTGTGAATAAGGACTTGTAATCAAAAAAAAAAAAAAAAATCAAAATTTAACCTAATTTCTATTTTACGATCACCCAATGTAAACTTCACAAGTTTTTTCGGCACATCTGTACACGCATATGTACCAAAGAACATATAGATGATCCAAATATCCATTTTGAACATCTCCTCAGTTAATTATCGCAAGTTCTCTTGTGATGTCTTCATACACGTAAACTTGCGTCACCCAGAAACGTTGTGAAATAGTAATGTAACATTCACACTACGTCCGCACATCCGTCACCGACGTATGCTTTTCTCCCGAAAACCAGTTTTCGACCGGCGTTGCCATGACAGCAAGCCGTATTGTACGGGACCTGTCGACGGGACGAGAAGCAAGATTTCTGACGGCTCTGACGGTCCGTAGAGTTGGGCGTCGCATTGCATTGGTCTCTACGAGATGAGCCCGCTCTCTCTATTGGATGAGAGACTGACATGTGACTTTTTCGCATTCCGCAAAGTATGAACGCTTCTCCCTTTTCGGAAAACGTTACTCTGTCCGCTTTACGTGGCGAACGTGATGTGCGGCCGCTGTTTGAATGTTGCATAAGTTGAAAACTCATACGTACGTAGTAGGATCTAAAATTTCGTGGACAAGCAGTATAAAACATTACCCTAAATAGTTCATATTACCGAAGCACATCTATCTACAAAATAATCACCTTGAACGACTATGCACTTCTGCCAACGTTCGTATAGCTTTTAGATGCACTCCTGGCAGCCATTTTCCGCAACCTCCTGTAAGGTCTCTTGCGCTGCTGCTTTAACTTCATCGAGGGGAAGAAGGCGACTTTCATGTTGAGGATGCACGGTTTGATTGATCAATGCTCTAATATGACAAATAAATAACAAAACGTTTCGTCGGACTTAGCTCCGTGTGACTCTTACCTGACGCTTTCTTCCGTCAAGAGACGATAAAGGTACATCATAGTAGGTTGCAAAAATGGCTTCCACTGGTGTTTCCCAAAGCTATATGAACACTGGCAGAAGTACATAGTCCCTCAAGGTGACACTTTGAAGGTGGATGTGCTTCGGTAATGTGAACTATTCTGGGTAAAGTTTTATACAGCTTGTCCCCGAAATTTTGGATCGTACTACGTACAATCTATATAGGATGTAGTTATGCTTCTTTTGTTTGACTGTTGTAAGATGACAGAGAAAGAACAACAACCAAAAAAAAAAAAAAAAAGAAGAAGAAAAACAAAGACACTGTTTCATAACCAACTGATTTGTTTTTTTTTTTTTAAATTGAACATATAACTAAGATTTCAGCAATATTGTAATAATGCATGGATTATGTGCATTATACATAGTTAAAAAACTTTTAATTATGTTGTTTAATCATTCAAAAAAAATTTAAGAATAAAAATATGAAACCGTCAACAAATTGCAATTAAAGTGGAAAGATTGCACATAGACATTTTTTAGTCATGAAATTAAACAAAAAAAGTAACAGATAAATTACAATAATAAATCATAATAGGAATAATTTTATACTTATTTAAAATTTATGAATAGAAAAATTTGCATTTTTCATAAAAGCTATAACAGGGACATAAATTTTTCAGAAAAAAGAAATAGCCATGAAAAGAGTGAGGTTCTTAAAACGCAGCTACAATAAAAAAAACTCAATATTTACTCCAAGTTAATAATTGAATACATATACTACTTGATCTGATGTTTGCACACATAATATTGAACAATTTGATTGTTTAAAATCTTTTATGAAGCACTGCAAACAAGTTCAAATGAAATTTTTCAATTTAACAATAATTTGCTGAAATTTAAAAAATTGCTTAATAGAAAATCCTTAACTTTTCTATAACGTATTAAAAATATGATGAAAACGAAAATAACTCGTTCATTGATTTTATAAAAATACATGAAAATAGTTACCTATAATAGAAAAAAATCGATCGCTATAAATGATGCAAAAAAGATGGCCCATTACGAAATAAAGATGAAACAAGAATGAGAAATACTCAAAATGACATTTCTTGAGCAAAATAAATAATCGCTAAATATTTAAGAAATTTCCATTCAAATACCATTCAAAACGTATTTAATCTATTTCTTACATTAATGCTCTAAATTCTTCCTAAACAATAGATTAAGTTTGAAAAAAAATCTCTATTTTTATGAATGGTGTTAGTTTTAAACAACTCGGATGTGCAACTAGAGCTTAATTTCAGAAATATAGGGAGGGGGAGGGGGGCACGCAAGAGTTCTAAAAATTACCGTCGGTTCAACGGGAATCTAACAAAATGACACAAAAACCGGTTTCGCCATCTCATATTTGTTTCCATGGTCTCCAATTCGGGTATATACACTCTATAACAAAAAAAAAAAAAATCTCGCATCAAGAAGCAATCATCCGATTGCTTTGAAATTTTGTATGCTGGATTGTTTCGACCAGATGTGCAAATGAATAAAATTTGGTGTCCAATGAATGAATATCATCAGAATGATCTCCAGCGCATCCAGCAGATGTATATAAAGAGCAGTTCTTCAACAGTTTTTAAAACTTTCGGTTTCATTGCGATTCAGATTACCTTTCAACAACTTTAAAATGCCTCGCCGCATGGTCCGTGCTCATTACGAGCAACTGTCGGAGTTTTAAAGAGGTCATATCATTGGATTGAAAGAGGCCGGCTGGTCAAATCGGAGAATCGCTCGTCATTTGAGTCGAAGTGATGCGACGATTCGAAGATGCTGGCAAGGATGGGTAGAAAATGGCAGAGTTCAGCGTCAGGATGTTAGCGCTCGACCTAGGGTCACAACAGATCGTGATGACAGTGATTGTCCGATCAGCTGTCACAGAGCTTTCTTCATCTCTATGAACCATCAGACGTTAAACCTAAACACCAATGTCCATCATGACCATTTACAGACGACGGACAACGAAATTTACGCTCGCGCCGACCATTACACCACCTGCCACTGACGCCTACACACTGCCGAGCTAGATTACAGTGGTGCATGACTCGATCAGGTCGGAATGGGGCCGACTGGGGATGTATAGTTTTTAGCGACGAATCCTGCTTCTATCTGTGTCATGACGATCATCGAAGACGTGTTTGAAGACACCCAGGGCAGAGGAGGGATCCTGGTTTCACTTTTGCACGCCGCACTGGCCCTCAACAAAGCATTATGGTCTGGGGTGCCATTTCCTTTGATAAGTGGACCCCGTTGGTCGTAATTAGAGGTACACTTACTGCACAGTGGTGCGACGACGACATTCTAAGACCTGTTTTGTTGCCGTTCCTTTTGTAGTATCCTCGACTGGTTTTCAGCAGGAAAATGACAGATAACATACGGCATGTGTTGCTATGAACTGTCCGCAAGCTTGCCAAACTCTTCCGTGGCCTGCCAGATCGTCATATCTCTCTCCCATCGAGCATGTCTGGGATATGATGAGATGACGATTGCACCTGGCAAGGAAATGTTGATAACCTCGTCCGACAATTGGAGCGAATATTTGGCCTGAAATACCACAGGACAACCTCCGGGAGCTTTCTCGGTGTTTACCACACCCTGCTTCAGCTTGTATTTAGGCTAGAGGCGGGTCAATACCTTATTGAACTTGTTACTGTAACTCTGACATAAATTATTTAATTGTTCTAAGAATTTAATCATTTACTATTATGTGCATTGTCTTCCTATCCACCAATTTTCGTCTCAATCGGATCACTCCTTCTTGGTGCGTCGATTTTTTTTGTCATAGAGTGTATCACCAAATGATTGTCAGACTGAGACGCTATATAGTTTTGTATTGAAATAAGTAATTAATAGCCTAAAAAGCAATTAGTTTCAAGGTCAGAGTTCTTAATGATATTAAAGCTATTTCTTACTCATTCAAAACTAGTCCTTCAAAAAGAAATATACTTGTCTCATTATAATTTTCGGATAATAACAGGAAAAATGTAGACTAATAATTATAGAAAACAAAATTTTTTGATTTGTTTCTAACCACATGTAAACTATTTACCCAATGGTGTCAAGTTAGACAAATTTTCGAAATCGGTAGACTTGATTTCGCTGAAATTGCACTGTCTAAAAGATAGCAGTATACTTAAACTTTTCACTTGGATCTCATAGACATGACAGCTACTTCACACATAAAAAAAAAAAAAAAAAAAAATTAAATACAGTTATCGTTCGTTTGATAATGTCGTAGCTGAAATCGTCTAATAAGCGGTCGTTTTAAGGGACCAACCAAGCTGCACTTGCTCATTAAAAGGGAAAAAAAAGGCTTTTTCTTTTCTTGGATGTTCCTGCACAAAAATAAGTTCATATCACGGCTTGTCATCTTGTCAAATATCTCGACGGTCGTTACCGGGTCACCCACAAAAGCTCAACTCCCTGCAGGTTGAGTATCATTGACTTAAAGACTGCTTATGTAATGAAATGTATCTAAGTCGTTAAAATATAAAAAATAATAGTAAAAACTTGGGTTTTTGAATGTTAAATTTGAACGCATTTCATGAAAATCTTTAGCCAGATGGGGTTAAATTGGCTGGCTTCTGTATGCATTGGACAAATAGAGAAAAGAACCAGTGGCGGATCTAGAGGGGGGGGGGGGCATGGGTCCCTCCCAAAACCTTATGAGTGCAGGGATTTTTTTCAGAAAAAAAAATGTATTATGAGAAAAAAAAATTAACACATGTGCTTTACTTTGAAAGAAATTTAAGTCTTAATTGGGGGCGCAATTATATATCCCTCCTCGAAACATAACTTTTATTTCCAAAAGACTAACTTTAGACACTTTGGTGACAATCTGCAAACGGTGTTGCCCTCAGAGTACAGCTACTGTTCGAGAAATCAAAGAGGGCCTGTATTTGCGTTTTTAGGGCTTTAATTTTGCATTTTTTCTGGGGGAGAGCCCTTATTCCTATGCTATCCTCGAGTGTCACGAAAGATAACGAAAAATTGTCCTTTGGGACTTCAATATGGAAAATTCCCTGCGACAAGTAGACAAAGCAGCCCTTAGGCCCTTCATTTTCAAAAAAGCAGCCTAAAATGGTCTTTTTTGGGGCTTCAGTGGCAAAATTTCCGGTAAGTTTTTTGCGCCAATTTATAAAAAGTTTCCAGGATCCCGACCCTTTTTTTCTTTGTCTTCTAAGACCTAAAACTGCGTTTAAGACTTGAATTTCTTAATATTTTCTTCACAGATCTCCCTCACCTCCGTCCTTCCTCTGACGTAACTGAAGACAGCATAAAATTGAGTTTTTAAGATTTGTAACTTTTGATATCTTTTTCTTCAAAGCAATAACTTAAACATGAAGAAATTTTTGGTATTAAACTTATCTTGAGTTTTATAAATTCGCTCTCAACCCATTTTTGTTTTTAGTTCAAAATTAAAACTTGATTAAAAAACTTGAAGTTGGGTAGAGGCGATGGTCTTTCAGAAAGATAAAAAATCCGGTACTGTTTGAGAGGTGACCTTTAAGACAAAAATCTAAAGCAAGCTTGTTAAAAAAAACTTCGAATGACCCCTCCCAAAATGATCGGTTAGATCCGCCATTGAAACGAACTGGAGGCGATCTAGAAGTTTAACAAGTTTTTTAAGCTAAAAAGTTGAAGAAAACAGGTAAAAGTATCAAAACGTATTCACACAAAAAAAGAAGAAAAAGAAAGAAAACTTAAACTATTTTGTTTAAATTTTAATAAGGGATCATGGGGAATACATCTAAGACCTTTTTCGCATAAATTAAACTCTTGAAAATCCTCGAATCGTTTGTGAGGATAATTTCTAAGCATGCTATCATTTTCTACTCTAAGTGTAACGTGAGAAAGCATAAAATTAAGCAAAAGCAAAGCACTTTCACAGAACAGCTATATCTGCTTGAGAGTTTCTCTAAATGTGTTTTCTTGCAATAAAGATGTTATTAATATTCATTAAATGATAGCTAGCTCAATTTTTGTCATATTTTAAGCAAACGAAGGGTTTAACAAGCATATTCCTAAAACTTTTACGTCATCTGGAGCGTTTTTTTCAGTTTCTTCTGTTGATGAAATCAGCACAATCTAGAATTTAGCACGCGCTTTTGGCAAGTGCTGATGCTGATACGAACACTAAAACTTATTTTAGATTGTTTTACGACAGTCTAAAAAACATTTAAATTAAAATAAGCAAATAATTACCCACACTTCTAAGGTAAAACTTTACATCATTTGGGGTAAAAAAAAAACTTCACATTCAAGTTAAATGATAAGTTAAAACTGAGAAAGACCACCGAAGGATAATGATGCCACTGTGCAAGTATATTGCAACAGGTACTAAAAAAGTTTCAAATTCTTTTATGAAATATGTTTTTTAGGTTACACATTCTAAGGTAATGCTTAGCAAGCAAAATAGGAAGGGGCTCGTTGCAAATGTAAATTACGTTACCAAACGCAATTACTACGCATTAGGAAAAAATGATGTACACAAATTTCAACATTAAAATTAATTTTAAGCCAAATGCGCACTTTTCTTCATTTTGTTTTTATTATTTTTTTCCCAATGGGGAGGTTTAAACCCTAAAACCTTCCCTTTGGACACGGCCCTGGATTCCAGTAATATTTTTGGAGTAGCACACATATAAATAAATGTTGCTGTAAGAAAAAGTCATTAAGCAACCTCTTAAATACATGATGGAAACGTATTCGTTACGCAGGGAAGCTTAATAGCATTTTCGCGGAATGTAGCAATGAATGAAGGTTTACTTTGTGGAAGTTCATATACTAGGACACATTTTTTTTTTCAGCCAATGCGATCCCCCTTCTCTCTTTGTCATAAAGTGTCACACTTCACCCTGACACCCTTCCCTCCTCCTATCACGTGACACGCTATATTATATGAAACTCTAAACATTGCTATTATTTTTTAAAATTTAATCCAAAATATATGGTGTAAAGAATGAAAATTACACATTGGCTTTTCTATGTCGGTGCGACTTTCAGTAGTTGGTAAATTTGGCTAAAAATTTTTGCGGTTGATTGCAAAAAAAAAAAAAAAAAAACCCACTCATACACTAATGGTGAGGCCCAGGCAAAAGACACAAGCGGGATATAAAATATTGTTCGTTTTACTGCTTCAGAGGAATGTGTGGAGAAAATGAAAATAGTATATTATATGTATAGCAGGGTTCGTGATTTTTTTTATTAAATATTAAAAAAGTCGGATTTTTTAAATTAAATTCTTTTTTAAATCATATTTTTTTTTAATCTTCAAAAATTTGTTGTTATTAATTACTGTACGTTCATAAACGTAATATATTTCATACAGAAGATGAATTCATTCAGCTTACTTTTAAAACTAAGATAAGCTCTCTAAGTATTCAATACATTTTTAAGATTTATAAACATGTTATAATATTTATATAAGAAGTGATTTTGTTTTATTTTTTGCTTTAAGGTCTCCATCATCATGTACGTTTTTAGTGTAAAAGGATGAGTTGAGCTTTTTAACTATATTAGTTAAGTAGTAATATTAACTACATTACTTTTCTTAACTATATTAGTGATGATGTATAAGAAAAAACTGCAAATTTTCATTTGGTTCTGTACTGAATTGAACTGTAATTTTAGAGTAATATACAAGCAATATTATATTGCAAGAGTGAAAATCTGTTTTGCACACAGAAAGAGGGATCTACTTAGCTTTAACAGTTGAAGTTAAGATTGTATTGTATAATGCAGTGCAGTTAAATTTAGAGCAACACATTCTAAAAATGAAAAATTAAAATAAAATGAACTGATATTAATTTATGATTTTGTTTTTATTTAAGTCAATGATTTTTTAAATCACTTGATTTAAATCATGATTTTAATCATGATTTAAATCAAGCTGATTTAAATCAATGAAAACTGATGTATAGTGCAGTGAAAGACCGAAATCTGGTAAGTGTCAATCTTCAGCGGTGAATATTAACATCCACATATCAAAGGCAAAGGCAAAAGAAGACCGAACATTTCGGGTGAATTATTTTTCAATTTCGATTTTTCATTCACATTCACAGTATTTATTCATTCAAATGATTGACATTGTATTTTACTTATCGATTTAACTTTGATGTTTTGTGGTAGACGTAGCTCAAATTAGATTAGGAGAGGTTGCATATCTCGTTCTCGGAGTAACCTTGGCATAATTTAACCAAGAGCTTAAAATTAGGAATGATTCAACAGTAAATAAAGCGGTAAAGCGAAAAATGTCTTCGAAGAAGGAAAAACACAAAACAATGATATGACACTTTCCGCAGATCCAACTTCCTTTAAACGGGGAATGTAAATTACAGGAAGGGGTTACGAGAAAAATTAGACTCGAAATCAAAAAGTGTTATGAGGAAAGTGAGAGTTCTGTAAAATGAATAAAAATCGCATGCAGAAAAGAGGTGGAAATGAAAGTTCGAACTTGAAATGGGGTGTAGTAAAAAACTAAGTTTCCAATGATTAAATTCCAACCAAAAATATCCACCCGTCAGTAACAAATTAGTTCATTTAGCACTGCGCAATGAGATTTTCTTTTCGGAAACAACAGGGACAAAAAAACTTGCTTTGACGTGCCACATTTGCATAAGCTCAATCAAAAATACATTTTTATCTTGTAATCTTGTTAATTAATCAAAACGTTTATCATTCATAATAAATTATTGTCTTTTGAACTAGCATTTAATAAACATACACAGTTTTGTCGGTAGGTAAAGTTAGGCCCATTATTTGGGTACTCCGGGAAGAGGTGTCAATCCCCCCCCCCCCCCGACCCGTATTTCAATGTTTTTCCCTTGGACAAAAATACTCAATGCAATCAAAAGGAAAAACTAACAAATACATGGTAAAACTCATAATTAATATATGTTTTCATAACTCCCGCCTCCCCCCCCGATTCTCAAATAACAGGCCTGATTGCCTCCCCCCCCCCCCCCCCAGATTTCAGAAACATTTTATAACTATACATTTGTGAGTGTATCCTGTTGTTTTTTCACTTATAAATGTTCTAAGTATTCCCCCCCTCCCCCCCCTAAAAATTTTGAAATGACGGGCCTGGATTAAGTAAAGTGCGTTTCAAACAAAACGTAAACAAACTATGTCATCAGCTGAAAAGAGCCAAAGCAGCTAAAAAAAAATCAACTTACACATTTTCCAAGACGGACTTTCTCGAGTCTAAAATTTGATGTTCGGCGACAGAATATCCAAAATAAGATCCCTTGTCGCCCAGTTTAAGGACTGGTATCCTGGGTTCTAAATTAAAAGCGTCCGCAACACACAAAAACATACACAAACAATACAAGAGCGACATTTCGAACACGCTTCTTCGCGGCGCGCACAAGTTTCTCCAGACACGCCGCCGTTCCACCAATGCTGCCATGCTCTCAGACCAGCGAAATGCATGTGGCAAGCTTTTCCACAAACTGAGGGTTGCTCACATCTTGTTTCTTCCTTTTGCGGCGCCAATGGCGACGGAAAATATCACCGGAAAAACTTATTTAGGATGCAACTCAGTGACTTGTGTTCTTCATGGTGGATGGAATGCTGGGTCGGGCGGATTACATTTGATAAAGACGATGACTTTTTTTTTTCTCGTTCCTGTCCGAACTTTATTTCCCAAGAATTGATATCTGCATAATGCGGTTCTCGAATTAATACCTAATAAGTCTAGGTAAGATTAAACGTAGTGAGTGAGTCAAATTTGTTCGAACAAGTGGGTAATTGTGAAACAATTTAGTGTACTTCTAAAATTATGTTTCAGAAATTTTATTACTTGTGAATTAGTGTTGTTGTTATAAATTCTTCAGCGAATAAAATTTTTACAAGTCAAGTTTTATGAATAACTTTAATATTAAAAAAATCAAATTAATATTTTAGAGGATAAATCATCAATGACTTTAATATTAAAAAAATCAAATTAATATTTCAGAGGATAAATCATCAAATAAATAATGCTCATTTTCCATTTAAAATAATAATAATAATTTTCCCTGATTAAAAAAAAAAAAACTTCTTCAAAACTAAGTACAATTTATTTTGTGCTTAAAATACATTTTTCATTTTTTCCGGGGGGGGGGGGGGGATTTTTCATTTCTTTGCTAAATTTGCCAAAATAAATAATTTTGGTCACTGCAGTGAAAACCAGCATCACTGTACATATGTTTTCATTGTATTTCTGCAAACTGTTGTACTCATGATTTTGAAATTCTCTTAGCGTGCTTTTATTTACGTAAAGCATTTTCTTCGGGATACTTTGCAGATGCAACAAGTTGAAAAAACACCGTTTAAAAAACATTTTCTTTAAATTTAGTACAACTAATTTTGTGCTTGAAATACATATTTCATTTCTTTGGTTTTGTCGAAAATCTACCGTTATGATCATTGCAGAGAAAACGAGCATCACTGTACATATGCTTTCATAGCATACTGCATGTTGTACTGTTTACTTTTATTGTTGTACTTATGGTTTTAAAATTTCTCAGAACGCTTTTAATACAAAAAAAAAAAAAAAAAAAAAACAGTACTTTCGTATTCTTTTGCAGATACACTATATAACCAAAAGTATTGGGACACTTTCAAAAATTCACATTTTTAAGGATTTCTCAAGAAATAAAAGACCAATTGCTTTGTAACTTTTGTCACATAGCATGTATGCTCCAGGTGTCATTTTCGATTAAAAGCTATTTCACCCTTGCTTTTCGGGGATCAATAACAAATTGAGGAAAACAAAAATGTTTTCTTGATCATCATTCATCGTAAATAGCTGAGAAGAAGCTGTAAATTAAAAAAATTATTTAGCTTACTAAGTGCAATTATTTTACATACTTTCGAGAATGTATCACTGATATTCACGAAGATAAAAGCATTTCTTTCAAAACTACGAATTTTATTTGAAGGGTTTTGGTTCATAACATGCAAAATTTTCCATCAAAGCTTACCAAACTTTCAGAAAACTTCACAGCATACAAAAGAAGTATATATAACTAAAGTTTGAAATTAAAATGTTTACAATTTGATAAAATATGGACATTTAAAGCAATAAGTTTTTCACTGCGCATGCGCAATAGATAGCCATTTATAACTTTTATAATCTAAAACCCAACTGGATTCCTCAACTCACGATAAAATTCCCTTTGAATATCGTAAAAGTTCAGAAAGTTGTCTGCGATCTAATAAGCCAAATTTTAATAAACAATGGGATAGGCGATAAAAGTGAGGCAAATAATCTGTTTTTATCATGAATATCACTGAACGATTGTAAGCAAATGTTGCAAACTTGCGAACGAATCTTCATGATTCTTCGGCAATCGAAGAGTTATTCAAATTTGAATTCATTAGATCGCTGAACTTTCTGCATTTTTAAGATATTCATCTGAATTTTGTCGAGGAACCCAGTTGGGTTTTACATTATGAAAGTTATAAATTGCTATCTTTCGTGCATGCGCAGTGAAAAACTGATTGCTTTAAATGTCCATATTTTATCAAACTTTCAACATCTTCATTTCAAATTTTAGTATTATACTCCTTTTGTGGTCAAGTTTTTTTGAAAGTGTGGTAAGCTTTGACGGAAAACTTTGCGTGTTATGAACCAAAAACCGTGAAGTAAAATTCGTAATTTTGAAAGCAATGTTTATATCTTCGTGAATATCAAGGATACTTTTCCGAAAGTATGTAAAACAATTGTACCTAGTAAGCTAACTATTTTCTGAACTTTACAGTTTATTATCAGCTATATACGATGAATGATGATCAAGAAAACATTTTTGTTTTCCTCAATTTGTTATTGATCTCCGAAAAGAAAGCAAGCATAGCTTTTAAAAGAAAATGACACCTGGAGCATACATGCTATGTAACAAAAGTTACAAAGCAGTCTCTTATTTCTTGAGAAATACTTTTAAAATGTAAATTTTTGAAAGTGTCCCATTAACTTCGATCATATAGTGTACAAGTTGAAAGCAGAAATATACGGGAAAAAAATGTCAACACTTATTTCGAAGTCTCACAGAGCCTTCTTTTCTGAATGGAGAAAAAAATATAATTTTTTTTAATATCTCCGTACTCCAGCAGATTTCAAGGTAATTGTCAGCAATTTTATTGAAAATATATATAATCAATTGAACTCGCAGCCACTGCATGAAAGATGCAATTTAATGTGCCTTAAAAAAAAAAAAATAATAATAAATAAATAAAAAAAAGGCTCTCAAAAAATAACGAGGTTGTTATTTTTGTTGATTTTTTCACAAAATATCAACGAACTATTTGTTCTAGATGAACAAAACTATTTAATGTTTTACTGCTTCTTTGCCATTTGAGAAAAATTTTGAAAAAAGTCAAGTTTTTGTAACTTTACAGGTACTAAAATGTGAAAACAAATTTAATTCCCCTGCCTACGAATATATTATACCTTTAAATGTAATGAAGCACGGTGAGTTCTGGAGACAGGGAAAATAGTTCAATTATTGAAAACGAGAGAAAGATGACATTGGGATAGTGAAGTAAGCAATAAAATATGGTCTTGAAAAAGATAGGTGAGTACGTTGAAGCGGTATGTTTCGATGGATAGGGTAGACTGACCAGTGAATGAACAGTTAAGCACAATTTAATTTTTCAAAAATCCTAGTAATTTTAAATTCTATACTATACAGATCGTGATAGTTAAAACATTTTAATTGATTTATGTAAATATCTCTAAAAAATCGCGGGAACTTAAGTGGTACCGCTTCCGACTTTTTTATGTGTTTAAAGAAAAAATGGCACAACGACCCAGTGAATGAACACCTCGAACCAGTAAATGAACAAAAATTGGTCCAGTGAATGAACATGATAAATTTTGATTCAAAAAGAAACTAAGTTTCTTTGAGATCTATCAATCTATCTATATATCTATATCTATTTATCTATTTAAATAACTATCTATATCTATCTATCTATTTTTCTATCTACACATCTATCGGTCTATCTCTATGTCTATTTACCTATTTATCAATGTACTTATCTATATATCTATATACTTATTTATCCATCTATCTATCTACTAATCTATCTATCTATATATATGTGTACTTATCTATCTATCTATCTATCTATCTATCAATTTATCTACTTATCTATCTACTTATCTATATACTTACCTATCTATATATCTGTCTATCTACCTACATGCTTTTTTACCTGTCTATCTATCTACCTATCTATCTATCTCCTTATCAATATATCTACATATCTATATCTATCCATCTATCTATATCTATCGGTCTATCACCTGTATATATATCTACTATCTATCTCTATATCAGTATCTCTACCTAGCTATCTATCTCTATATTAGTCTCTCTATCTACCTATCTATCTCTTAACCACTACCTATCTATTTATCTATCAATAAATCTATCGATCCATCTATCTACCTACCTATTCTATCTCTATATTTATCTACCTATATATCTAGTTACCTCTTACTTTTTATATATCTATCTCTATATCTTCCTCTATCTATTTATCTATCTATCTATATACAAACATACATACGTATCTACCTATCTATTCTCTCTCTTTGTATATATATTTCTATTTCTCTATCTCTCTATCTTATCAAGAGAGATAAAGATATAGAAAGATAGATGTAGGTAGGTAGGTTAATATACAGATAGAGATATAGACAGATAAAAGATAAGTAGACTCAGTAAAAATTGCATTATTTGCAAAGACAAAAATAAAGGAATTATAAAATATATAATAAAATATATAAATAAATAAGCATATAAAACTATCTGCATTACAAAAACTAAGAAAATGAAAATTTCTCAAAGAAACTTCAAATTTCTTTTTAAATCAAAAGAAATTTTGCCATTGTTCATTCACGGGGTTTTCGCAATTTTTCGTACCCAGTGACTGAACACCCCTCTACCTGAAAATCTACGCATTCTGCATTGACTGAAACAATTTAAATCCATAGCCTAAATATGTAGACTTAATTATTCTTTCGTAGAGTTAAAAAATAAAATTTATTGATAAAAATAATATGTATCAAAATAATTGCTAGCACGAAACCAGCCTTATTATTTTGAAAGAAAGAAGGAACGATTCACGGCAGTAAAAATTTCAATTTTTTTCCAGGAAAAAAATACGTATCCAAAGTAACAATCAGGTGTCAGATAGCTTAGAATATCAATAAAGAACGCTTTTGAAGTGAATTTATTCAGAAAAAAAAAATTGGCAGCTTATTTTTTTTTTTTTTTTAATGTCGCGCTGTTCATTCACTGGGTGGTGTTCACTCACTGGTCGGTCTACCCTATATCTGGACATATTTCTATTCAGTTTCAATAGTTTTTACATAAATCACCATATTTATTTCTATTTATTTGAGCAATGACAAATTGCTATTTATTCTCACTTGGCCGTTTTTGATGTTGCTTTGATTTTCAGATTACCATGGGTCGAGAATAAGTCTAGTTCGTTGTTTTTAGTATTTATTTAGAGGGACTAATTTTCGTCGTCAGGGTTACAAATCGTTAACGTTCGTTCAACGCTTAACTCAAGCAGATTTTACATTAAAAAACAGTTTTTTTTTGTGCGTGTAAAATCACGTTTTTTCAGGGAAAACACCTTCATACTACACTCAATGGAAAAAATTCATTTAAATACAAAACTTACGTATTAGTGGTGCGACATCGATGGCAAAACATCGATGTTTCAAAATATCGATGTTAGAAATTAAAACATCGATGGTATTGATACATCGACCAAAAAACATCGATGTTTTCAAATATCGATGTTGTAAAACATCAATCTTTTCATCAATATATAACATACATTTTTGAATGTACTACACTACAGATTTACATATATGATTATCTCAAACAAATGTTTCTTAGTTGATCAGTAAATTCTTTGGCATTGCGTCAATTCGTTAAATTATAGCTATTATTTCAGAAATTTCTAAGCAGCCGAAGGATATATTGACAATACAGAACCTCTCTCAAGTCATGTATACAATTTAATAAGAATAATTTTGCAACATCTTGATACTATAATAATACAAAAAATGATAGTAAGGCATGCAACGATTAATACAAACTAGTATAGTGATAAGAAAATATTTTCAAACTGAATAAAACTAAAATTAAATCTACATCAAAAATGAATCTAAGAAAAAATGTATCATAGCGCTTACCGTCAGTTGAACGATGAGACAGAGTTGTGCAAATTATACTATAAATACAGAATTAATTCTAACAACTATTTTTTAAGAGAAAAAAAAATGTGTTGTACTGTTAGTGCTACATAATTAAACACAAATTGTAAGTAAAAGAGGGACGAACTGTTGGGGAAAGCCGATAAGCATTATAACCCCCAATATTTGGTGCTGACAGTTTGGAGAAAAAGAAGTTTGTTCACTTTGTCCCCCAGAAGCGCATTTCTCTTTTCGCTGACTATCCCACCAGTAAGTAAAATTAATTACCTGGCGAGCAAATTGGAGCTGGAGACACGTGCCCGTCATCAGATTCCGAAGATTCAATCTCTTCCTTAATTTCATTGTTCAGATTTTTGATCCACTTGTTCAATGCAGTTTTATCTTCGAAATGAAAATTTTTGAAGCGCGGATCGAGCTATTATGACATAGCAAAGAAACGATTATTTTCGATGTCACCAAATCTTATCTGAAATTGTTTCAAAATATTCAATTTCAACTTCTCAGCAAGCTCTGAAGTGCAAACCACGTCCTTGGTTTTCTTTTCCATCAGCTTAACGATTGGTATAACACAACTTGATGTTATGAATTTTTCTCCAGATGCTTGTTTTGTAGCAAATTCTATGCTTTTGAACAGTGAGACGAACTCCGTCAAAAACTCCACGTCCGAAGCTGAAGGCATTGGTGGGGCTGATTTACTGAAATTTACGATGCTCGCCACATCCTGTCTTAATTAAGAAATCTTTCTACCATGTAATAAGTGGAATTCCATCTAGTTGATACGCATTGAATTAAAGTGTATTTAGTTTTCTTCTTAAGTTTATCGGTATCTACCACGCTGTGTTTGAACCATCTACAATGCTTTTAACTTTATCGAGGATTGAAACTACATCTGGCTACAACTCATACGATTTTTGTGCCATTAAATTCAGTAAATGAGCAAAGCAGTTACCATGCTTTTGTTTCCCGTATGCTTTTTCTACTGCACCTAAAATATTTTTCCCTCCATCAGTTACAACAGCAGTAACTTTTTCTTCTTTTACACCCCATTCAGAGCCTGTGTTCACTAGGTGATCAGCCAGATTTTGGGCAGTGTGACTTTCATGCAATTCATAAACACCTAGGATGACAGATTCAAGCTCCCAATTTTCAATAAAATGTACTATTACACCAAGAAAGCTTCTCGTTTGGCACGTTTCAGTCCAAATGCCAGTAGTGAGACACACATTTGCCACATTTTCTAGTCTCTCTTTTACAATATGGGCAACCGCTTCATATTTTCGATCGATCAACGAATCAATTGTTCTCCGTGATGGAACTGTATACAACGGCGCAGTTACTTTTAACAAATGCTTAAAACCCTCATCTTCAACTATTGAGATAGGCTGGGAATCCCTACAAATCATGTATAATATAGCTTGTGACACTTTGCTGTGCAAATCACCACCATCTTTAAAAGAATTTAGATTAGAAAAACTTTCGCTCAAAGTTTTTTGATGGAATCTTTATTCATCATTGCAGCATTCAAATTAACAGCTTCAAGTTGACGCAGCTCTTCTTCCTCTTCTGATAGAGTTACAGTGATTGAAGAACATGGAATGGGTTGAAAGTCTGGATTCTGCGATTTGTCTTTTGCTTTAAGCTTCTCTGAGGACTGAAAATGATTTTCATGAATGTCTCCATGCTTTGATCGCAGGTGTCCAATCAAGTTTGTAGTATTTCCATATGATTTCAGGGATTTCATGCAAATATTGCATTTAGCTATTGTAGAAGAGGTTTTTGAGAAATATTTCAAATTAAGACTTTTAGGCGGCATAGTCGAACTTCAGTAAGGTTTCCTCACTTCAAGTAAATTCTTATTTCACAACATGATTTCCACAATAAAAAGAAGCAGTTTACTTTACTAAATAAAAAGAAGGATTCTCTAACCAATTATGTACATTGCGCAAGTCAACAGAAAAAATAAACAAATCAGACAGGAGGAAGCTTTACGTTTATAATACCATTGAAAAAAATCCCTATGTTTATTTTGAATGCATTCATTACTCCGTTGAAGCGGAAATGGTTTTGGGAAATTCCAGATAATCTAAACACCAACAGCAGTCGATTTTTTTTTTATTTTTATTTTTTTCAATGTTATTTTCCAAGCAATGTGGATTCAGTATATATCTGAGCCTATTTTGCATGTTTATCAATCGATGTTGCTTCTCTGTGAAAAATTTTATTATAATTTTCAAAAAAATAAATAAATAAATAAATAAATAAATAAAAAAAACATCAACATCGAAAAAATATCGGACCAAAAACATCGATGTTCCTAAAATATCGAAAGTAAAACATCGATGTTTAAACAAAAAAATCGATGTTTCCAAAACATCGACATCGATGTCGTACCCCTATTACGTATTGCTAATTTCTACCATTTAAGATTGATAAGAACATTAGTCATAATATCACGAGTGCGGGTTTTTTCTCCATTTCCATTCTGTTCCACTAGTAGAAACATAGGTATCAACGAGTAGGGTTCTATCGCAATTTGCGACTGCGAAAAACACAATTTGAATTCAATACTCAAAATTCAAATGAATGCCAAGGACTAGATGCTGGATTTTTTTTTTTTTTTAATTTTTAACTTTTGTACAACGTCGCATTTTTATTTCATAGAATTTTAAGCTTCCCTTTTTACTTTCTTCTATATCTAATATATAAAAGAAAGTATTGGATTCGTACAGATTTTCGAGTTTCAAATTTTGACGGATTCGAACGTTTTGAGTTGTGCTGAGTCCATTTCGATCATTTTTTGGAAAATGTCTGTGTGTGTGTGTCACGTATGTGTGTGACCAGTTTTTTGTGGCCGCTCTACAGCAAAAACTACCTCATAAAAACGAACGAAATTTGGTACACATATGTGCCCCTATGTGAACTTATGCCCATTGGTTTTTGGCACGAATTCCTCCAAGGGGGGGGGGGTGAAACAATAGAACGTTTCTTGAGTTATGCGTACCTGCTATTGCCCAGAAAGTAACTGGTGGAATCAAACAAAATTTGGTTCATATGTCGCCCCTAACGGGTACAGGTGTTCATTAAATTTTAGTGTCAATAGCTCAAACGGGGGTTGAGCTATAGAACGTTTTTTGTCGTCAATTGTGACTGCTGTATCTCAAGAAATAATGAACGGAATTAAACAAACATTTATTGACAAGTAGCCCTTAAAGAGTATAAGAGCTGGTTCTATTTTGGCGTCAACAGTTGGAAAGGGGGTGGCGCAATCGAACGTTCTTTTTTTTCCATTGTGAGTGCCATATCTCAAGAAGTAATGCTACGTTCTGGATGAAATTTGGAATAAATGTGAACCCATATGCAAACAGGCGTTGGTTCAATTTTGGCACCAATCGCTCCATGGGGAGCTTTTTTTTTTTTTTTTTTTTTGAATAAAAATAGCTTTAGAAATGCAACAATAAGAAAGATAAATCGTAATAGACTGTCGGCTGCGTATTTCGCGTAATTTTAATTGTTGGAAAATGACCGGAAAATCGCGATGATTTAAAATTTTTAACTGTTGCCATCTTGTGTCCGCCAAATTCTAACACCACTTGAGTTTACATCGAAATTAACAATGATTTCCCCCCAAAAAGGGGCAAAAGACCCCTTTAGAAACACCCGAATGCAACCAAAAGAGAAGGTGCACAACTAGACCCCACTAAATACGTAGACCACCACTAGGAGTCTACGTACCAAATTTCAACTTTCTAGGACATACTGTTTTTGAGTTATGAGAGATACATGCACACATACACCCATACATACGTACATACGGACGTCACGACAAAATTCGTTGTAATTAACTCGTGAATCGTCATTACGGATATTTCTCCTGTCTATACGTTCTTAGGCACTTATCCACGTGTGGTCGAGTGGAAAAAAAAACTCAACGTTCATTCGGGGGTGAGTAAAATGCAAATTAAGGTCTATTTTTGAGTGAAAATTTTTTCGCGAACACAATACTTCCTTTTTTGTGAAAGGAAGTAAAAAACGTGCCTTCGGGCAAAGGATTTAATCATGTATTTATTTATAATTTCTTGACATATGAGCCGACTTAGATTTTCTGTTTCAAATGGATAAGTATAACTTTAAAAAGTTATTTTTTAGGATGACAATTAATTAGTCTATTAATTTAATCAGGTATTTATTTATGGTTTATAAACAAATGTTGGAGTTTAAATTGGATAAGTACAACTTTTTTATATTTTTACTTCCTTTTACAAAAAAGGAAGTATTGTATTCGCGAAAAATTTTTCACTCAAAAATCGGCCTTAATTTCCATTTTGCTCACCCCCGAATGAATGTTGAGTTTATTTTTCAACCCGACCAAAAGTGGATATATGCCTAGGAACGTACGGACACTAGAAATATCCATTTTGACATTCCCCGAGTTAATTACAACGACTTTTCTCGTGACGCCTAATGTACATATGTATGTTGCATAACTCATTTATAGCAGACACTTGAAAAAAATTTTTTGTTCAACTTCAATTCTGCGCGTTTCTAAGATGTTGCTTTAAAATGTGTTTTTTTTTTCTTGATTTTATCCTTGTATTTTTAATGCCTTGGTGAGTTGTCTTATTTTTAACTCCCGACGCAAAAAGAAAGAATGTTATAAGTTTGACGTGTCTGTGTGTATTTGTGTGCCTATCGGTGGCATCGCGGCTCCTAAACGGATGAATAGATTTTAATTTTTTTTTTTTTTTTAACGTTTGAGGAAGGGATGGAATTCGATACCCTCCCAGAAATTTTTAAAAATTGAAGTTTCTAAAACATAATTTCAGCTTTAATGTCACCCTCAGGCTACGGTCCTGTTATTGTCCTAGGGGAACCAGAATGTATTGCTGCTTTATTTTTGAAATTTTGAAAGTTTTATTTTTGATCAACGAATTACCCTCGCTATCAACAATTTTTTGCCCGTATAGCGCAAATTTTCATTCCCGAATGGATCGAAACTAACTGGATTTTGAGCAAAATTTTTGGAGATGATATTTTGGTTTTCGGACATTTTTTTTTTTTTTTTGTCACATATACCTCGGAATAAAGGGCATTCAGATAGTGTAATCTCAGGATCTCAGGTGAGTACGGTCGGCGATGCAGTCCAAAGTTCATTAATTTTTTAAGGGTTCGCCTTGAGCAATGTGGTCTTCGGTGGAATTGTGGCGAGAATATTTGTAAAGAAGTGCCTTTACAATTACAAATATTCTCGCCACAAATTCCACCATCTAATTTCTCTTTCGTCCGATCTCTAAAATACTTTCCATGAGTCCAAATGTCGAAAATTTGGCTTGTAGCCAAGATGCCATTTCCGGATATTTTGCTCCATGGTTGATTAAAACAAAATCTTTTCAAAATTTATTTGTTTGAAAAAAAAAAACCATCTTCTGGTCCCCCTCATATTTTGCTATTTTACATTTTTTTTTTTCCTAAAAATAACCATAACAGTTCTATTGTAACATTCGGTAAGGCGTCAGCGCTGGATTTAGGGGGGGGGGAGCAAGCCGGAGCCCCGGGCGGCAAAATCGCAAAAATCAGCCAATTTGTGTGTTGTTTGTTCTGTTGATACTTGAAAAAAAAAACTTCAAAGCTGATTGAGGATTATCTTCATGGAATATGTGGATAGGGTGCAAAGACGAAATATTGTAGTGCTGCCATCTACTTATTGTTCAATGAAAGAATTAATCATACGTACAAATTGTGTGGACAGTCCTTTAAAAAGTATTTAAATATTTTTCGCTTCCTACGTTCCTACCTTAAATTCAAGCAGTCTCAAGAAAGGGAGAACAATAGAAAAAAATATATAAATAAAATAAATAAATAAATAAATAAATAGACAAATAAAATAATAATGAATAAAAAAATAAAAGGACTGTTGCGAAAGAATAGGGAATTAGTTTTCGTAAAATTTCGAGAATAATCAAAATATTGTTAGTATATATTAACATCAGTGCTTCGGCTTACGTACATGTGGTTTTGGAAATTCGCACTAAATTTGATTATATGTGAATCAAATTAAATACTTTCGTTAAAAAATTCCTTAGCTATGAAGTGGGAAAACTGTACATAAAATGTTTTACACATAGTTTTTATTTTACAGATTTGGTAACAAATTCGTTAAATTGAAGTATCATCTTTTTTCTTGCAAACGAGCGTTCTCGACAATGTTAAGAAAAAAATAAAATAATCAGATAAACAAAGAGAAATACAAATGCATCAAATGATGGCTAAGTACATTTTTTCTTTAAATTGAACATCTTAACAGAAAGATTAATATTATTGCATTTATACATTAACACTTTACATGTTAGATTAATTGCCAGTAACACTGACTTTACGGATGCAAAAAAAAAAAAAAAACTGAAAATCATAACCTCAAACTAAAAATTCCATAAGTATATAGTAAAATACATCCTCTAAAAATTTTAAAAGAATTATTATTTCCAAGAAATTGAAGATAGTTTGCTTAATTATTACACCTAATTTTTAACTCAATTGCACAAGGTTAAGCAAAAGGCAAAACAACTCCATGTTCTTGATTGAAAATTTCCAAACAAAAAATAAAAACGGAGTAGATTTGACAGGTGCGTAATAAATCCGTTAGAAATCAATAAAATAATCACCAAAAAACATCACACACCCAACACGGATGTAGAACTAATCAAAACATACCTGTTTCATCTTTGATGAATGAAAAATTATAAATATTCTTTCATTAGAACTTTAAAACTTATACTGAGCGAAATCATCTTTTGAATTCAATAAGCAGAAATGAATGTAAACAACTGATCCGCGAATAAAATGTAGTTCGCCTGAAATTTATTAATTTCTACTTATTTTTGTTACAAATATTTTCAGACTATTTTTAAAACTACTTAAGACTCCTTTTCCCCTAATTATAAGACACAAAAAGAAGATTTTTATGCATCTTTATTCCTGATAAACAATCTCAAACCGTTCTGTGTTCCTCCGCAGTTCTATGACGTCACGAGTTTCCACCGCTAGCGGGGATTCGCTACTGAAAAAAGTGGACCAAAGGTAGCACGATAATTAGGTATGAGTGAATCTTCCATGTGTACAATTGAAAGTCAAGAAAAAGGCAGACCGTATAAGTCCAGAATTTAGTTTTAATATAAAGCTCGCAGTGTAGAGTCTAAGTGTCATTGAATTTGCGCATTGTAACAATATTTTATGTTGAATAATGCAGCTTTTTTTTTTTTTTTAAATACAGTAAAATTTCAGCTTTTTGTGTAAGAAACGGTAATGTATAGTTCAGAAGTGGTCTAAAACAACTTGAGGATTGTTTAAAAATGTCTAAAATAATTGGCTATGTTAATAAAAAAATTCGTACACATACTCTTCTCTACAACGCGAAATTTCGACTTACGCGAGAGTTCTTGGAACGCATCCTTCGCTTAAGTCGGAACTCGACTGTATTCATAAAAACTTTTACTCTGAGAAATTCTTTGTACATACTCATTGCTTTGAAGAAGCAAAATGAATACTAAAAGTCACGAATCTTAAAACACCAATTTTAAAGGGCACTTCTCACTGTTACAGGAGGATACCGAACTTACTCGCACATCACTTTGCAAACTTTGAATGGTGTTCCTCCAATAGACATAACAATAAGGGAAAAAGGGGGAACAGGGGCTTTGGAAAATAGGAATAGATTCTGAAGAGATTATTCTAGATCAGGCGATCTCAAACTTTTGGACATTGCAAACCCCTTTTTAGACTAAGTATTTTGGCGACACTCCAAAGTTTTAACTCTGTTTAAACCCTAAAACAATAACTAAAAACTACACAAATGGTTAAGTTTTATCCTTAGAAACACAAGTAACTAGTAAAATAAACATGATTTTTTGTCTCGTGAATTATCCTCATATAAATAATAGCCGATGATCGAGTAACCCGCGTCCGCGTGCTTCAACAATGAAACTCGCTCCACAGCATGATAATTTGATAATAAGTTTCGGTAATGTTTAACATCCAGGGAAGGGCTTTATTGTGACAAGGCTGCACTCGATCCGGTAACTTAACTGTTTTACTGGTAAGTCTATGTCATTTCAGGGAAATGAAGAAACGAAAAAATGGTCGGCAATAATGAACGCTACCTACTGATATTTAGGGTTAATCCAATGGAGTTAGGGCTACAATTTCAACTATCAAAATATCACCAAACAGGCAATGGCCTTTTGATGCTTTACGCAGAAGTGTTTCGATCTTTGAATGGTTCGAGCTTCTTGTTGAGAGCAGAGACATGGGAACCGGATTTTTCATGCCTATGGTTAAGAGGTCTGGCGGACTGGCAATGGAACATGCACACTGAAGATTAATTTATTATTCATTAACTAATTCGAGTTGATGGTAAAGTGAGAATTAGAATGGAACTGTTCCAGAGATGCGTCGGGTTAAAAATTAATAAACTGGTCACTAATTAATGTACCGCCGTAAGCAGTGGCGTAGCTAGACCCGACTTTCGGGGGGGGGGGGGGGTTACTTCTTTTATATATATATATATATATATATATATATATATATATATATATAATCGCTTGGAATTTTTTCCTTTTCTTTTTTTTTCTTTCACTTCTCTCTTCTTTTTCTCTTTTTTTTGAGACTAACTTTTCGGGGGGGGGGGGGTTTTGTCCCCAAAACCCCCCCCCCTTAGCTACGCCCCTGGCCGTAAGTTGCAATAAGGGAGCAAAGCCCCCGAAGTACACCACCAAAGGCGAAGTACACCAATCCGCCGCAGGCAGATTGCATGAACCGCCGTCGGCAGTGTGGTCGAGGGGTCCACCTGGAGGCTAGTTTAAACTGAAATATTGTTGCAAGTTTATGAAGAACGTATTTGAAATTGAATTAAAACTTGAGTTAAAGTGCAAACCAATCCACCAGCTACAGTCGAATCTCGATAACTCGAAACTTATAACTCGAGTATTTCTTTATCTCGAAGTTTTTATTGGGTCCCAAAGTCTTGCGAGTGTTGTGGAAACTTCCCATTACCCGAACTACCAATAACTTGAACGCTTTAGCCGGTCCCTTGGCACTTCAAGTTATCGAGAGTTGAGCGGTCCCTTGTCGAGATTGGTGATGATCATTCTCGCGAAGCGACCACGTTATCATAACCCCATCCATCTTTGCACCGATGTTTCCCATAATTCCGACTTCATTTTCATCTCCTTTTTACCACAAACGCGGCCCTCTATTTAGATTTCTATTCTCTATCTTTAAATATGACTTACTAAAAAAGTTAAAATGGCATGGCTGTGTAATTGAAATAAATTATTTTTACCGTGCTGAATTAAGTTTTCATAGTTTTAAATAAAGACAGATTGCCTCAATAATTTAAAATAAAAAGGATAAAATTAATGCAACATTAACATTTATCCTTCCATTTAAAATCTTAACAGTTGAAGCGCAATAAAAAATTAAAATAATCATAAATCCTTCAAATCTTTCGAAGTCAAAAAGTCAACAAACTCTTCATTTACATGATGTCACCAGAAACATAAGCAAAGCCTCGCTACATCATACTTCTGACAAATTCATAAAATAGAACAACACAACTAAGAAAAAGTTAGTTTTTTTTTTCAATCGATTAACTTAAGTCAATCTGTAATTGACGTTTGCTTCTGAAGTTTTGCAGTAGAAAGTAAATTTTGAAATTAATTAAGTGCAAAAGTTTATGAGTTAAGGCACGCCAAATGTTTTCAGATTTCTAGAGCAAATAAAAAGATCTGCATAGTGGATGTTCCGATGAGGTAAAAGTTAAGTTTTCAAAATAGTTTGATGTTCATACTAAAAATGCTGAAGTTGAAATTAAGATAGTTTTAGAAAGAAGAGGACTTAGTTTTGATAATAATTTGCAAACGTAGTCTGACTGGAGCATTTTCTTTTCAAACGATTTATAATCGATACCAAAATATCATTATTTTTATTTTGAATGATAATAATTTTGTGATACTTCGAAGAAATTATCGTTCAGTATTTGTTTAATACTGTTGTAGACATATTTGAACCATATACAAAGAAACAAAAACCTCCCAAATCAATTCGTTAAACAAGAAAGATTTGGTGCCGTCTTACTGCTTCTGAAATGAGTACATTTACGATTTTAAGTTTTATCTTTACTGTGATATCTGTGAACGGTATGTACTTCGAAATAGCTGATTATGAGAAGCTAAATTTTATTCTGGATATTCCGAAACAAACTCCGGCGATTGGGTCTTACAAGTGTGAACGTTACGATAAAGAAACGGATACCTTTTCTTTGACTTCCCCGGGATCTTGTGTCCAAGTAGAAATTCGAAGTCCATCTGGAAGACTGATTCTTTCCAAATCTTACGGAGGGGAAGGGAAGTTCACGTTTCAATCAGAAATGGCCGGGGAACATTTCATAACTGTATCCGTACGTGACGCAAGTGATTTCGAAAATGACAAAAAGGTGAGAGTTCATTTGAGATGGGCAACTGGGGGAGAAGCCATGGATTACTCGAAGTTGATGAAAGTTGAAAAGCTGAGCACTTTGGAAGCTCGATTTCGTTCATTGCTCGAAAGAGTGAAAGATATTAAGAAAGAACAAGAATATCAACGAAGTAGAGAAACCAGATTTAGGTTGCTGAGTGAAAACACTAGCGATAAAGTATATATTTTTGCTTTTCTGCAAATTGCTTTGCTTGTTGCTTCCGTTTTAATGCAGACGAGGCACTTAAGATCCTTCTTCGTTGCAAAGAAATTAGTTTAAAGCGTTATAAAACATAGAAAAATAAACCTTATTGAGATATTCGTCATTTATTATTTATCTGTAACAAAGAGAGTTAATACAGGAAAAGGGCAACGTTACGGAAACGAGATTTTGGCAATTTTTCAAAATTGTTGGCGTCACTACCATTTCAAAAGTTTCATTAAAAAAAATCAAAATTACGCCAAATAAATGAAGTAGGCCATCAAAAACCATTAAAATTTGAAAATAACCACCAAGGAAGTAAAACAATCTTTCCAATAACATTAAAAGTTCTGTTAATTTTCTAATACCTACTTCAATTGGCGATATTTTAATCTTGGTGGTTATCTATACTAATATAATAAAGAGAGAAGGCGGATTTTGTGTGTTTATATGTTCGAGGCAATCTCCGGAACCACTGCACCTATTTGAAAAATTCCTTTACTATATGAAAGATGCTTTCTTACTCAGTGACATAGGATATAATTCGAAAAAAATCCGATAAATAGTTCTTTTTTTTTTGTTCCAATTTAGGCCCAAATTTTACATAAATTCCCGAATATGGGAGTGAAAAATTACTTGCACATATTAATATTATATATCGTTGAAAAGGGTAGCATTTTCCGCGTTCTAAACAATTTGTTTCGATTCTTTAACTTAATTACAGCGGGAGTTATTTGCGTTTTTAGCTCGAACATTTTTAGGCTTAGCTGATATTTAGGCACTACTTTCTTCATTAAATCTATCAATAAAAAGTGAAGGAATTGTTCCAGGTTTTTCTTTTTGACACAATTGGAAAAAGCGACATTTTTTACTCCAGATTTCTCTCGACCTATGGTAGAAAAACTTAGCTTCTATCTTCAAAGGAAGAAAAAGTTACAAGCGTTTTTAAATCAAATTCGAAAAATGTCATTTTGATTCAGGTTGTCAACCATTTTATTTTCGCGTTTCCACGGTTACGCTTTTTGAATCCATTGTTTCTTTCCTTATGTTGCATTTAATTTCTTAAACTCATTTTATTTCGTGTTTCCAAGGTTACGCCTTTAAATTCCATCTTTCGCATTTTAATTTCTCAAAAGTATTTTAATACTGTTTGACCACGGATTGTATGGAACGCAGCTCTTAATATATAAAGATTTAAAAGATACTGTTAATGTGATTTTATACTTTTTTGTTTGTTTGGCGAAACATTAATTATTGCCAAAGAAAAAATATCCGCTTCACTCGCAAAAGGGCTGTGTTCTGGTAGCGTGGTCGCTTGGTGCGTTAGGTGCTGAGCAGTTCAGTCTAGGATTATTGTTTTAAAGCAACCGTAAATGTAATTCATTGTTTTGGCGATTTGTTTTGAAAGAAAAGAAACTTTTGATTTGTTTTTATCTGAGTGAAATGTATGACATTTTCTTCTTTTTTTCTGACGATGATTTTTGAATGTTCCACTGAATGTTTTTTTTTTCTTTTTCATTAGACGGATGGATTATGATAGCGTGGTTGCTGGGCGAGTTTGGTGATAAACAATAGAGTTGCGGAACTATTTTTACATTTGAAAGATATTATTTGATGTCTTTTTTTGTTTATTTGGCGAAATATTTTTAATTGCAGTAAAAACCGCTTCACTCACTAAATAGAGTTTTAAAGCAACTGTAAAGCTAATTTAATAATTTGGCGAAAAGTTTTAAATTCCAAAGAAACTTTAATAGTTTTTTTTTTTTTTTGAAAAGGTATATACGCATTTTATACAAAGAAAAATGATCATTTCACATTAGAGGGGGAGGGAGCGTCAATTGTTTTTGTTCAACGGACTTTTATTAAATTTTTAGAACAGGCATCGCTGTGTGGGTACTGCTAGTCTTATACAATTAAAAACAGCGTATGCACCTATGTATGTACGTCCAAGTTTCTTCTCCCGAACGACAATGAACTGACCATCGAACCAGGTATCAATGGATTCGTAATCTTCCCGTCTTTATGTTTGGCTATTTAACGTAATCCTCCTATAATAATTAGCGGAGATATCAATTAATGACACTTAGATTTCGAAATAAAATCCCTATTTTTCAAAGGTTTCCTTCCATTCAAATTATTATTCTGTGCTTCATCTGCACTTTCCGCAGCAATGCTTTTATTAAAATTTATAGCGTGAAAAAAATCATTGAGACGAAAGATTTGTAGCCATTTTTTTGTCTCGAATATGAGCAAATGAAATTCTAGATTTGCTTTTAAAGGCTTCTCCTGTATTCGGGGGAATTAAAATGTTTACTTTTTGGTTATTTTTCCGCAATCTGACGCAAAATTTTACTGATTTTTTTTTTCAAGCCTGAGTGTTGAACACGCGTCACTTGACATAACTTTTATTTTCGAGGTAGACCGTGCAAAGCCGGGCGACGCAGCTAGTTTGTCATTTAATTTTGTTCACCATATGTAGTCTAAGTTACACTGAAAACACTTTTTCTGTGATACTCTGTATTATTATGTCCTTTTAATGGCATTTTAAACAAGAGACGATAAACAAGTACCGTAAAAAGGAAAGACAACTATCCAAGTAATTACATTAATTCATTAAAAAGTAATAACGAGCGAAATGCAAACAAGCTAATAAATAACATTAGAAATTCCACTAAAACAATTTTCCGGCTAAACAAAGTAAGTTAAAAAGCTCCATTCAATGTAAAGGCAGTCCTCCAAATAAATAAATGATACTTTTCCGCTATGTAGGTATGTCATTTGACTTGACAACTTGTTTACTTTTTTGCTAGGCGAAAATTGGCATCCTCACAATTTTGATTATTTAATTTTATATTTTGATGGGACTTAATACTTATTAGTGACTCGATATGTTTATTTGGCGCATTATTTTTATTTTATTAATAGAGCTATGAATGCTATTTTATTTGGTTGGAAGATTATTTTATTGAGCAATCACGATTGCTTATTGTTCTCATTTGACTGTTTTGATGTCCTATCATTTTATTTTCCCACCGCCACCCTCCACAGCATCACCGTCGACCGGGTCCTCACGATGCTGCTCCTATAGAGAAAGCCGTCTCCAGGTTGCATCCATGTCCTACACACACGCGCATACATACACAACTACACACACAAACACACACACACACACTCACAAACACATACACACAACTACCCACACATTCATGCCTGCACACAGACACAAACACATATGACTACACACACATACACATACCCCGTACATACAAACACACATACCCCCACACACAAACACGCCTACATACACACACTCGTGATTGCGAAAAACATAATTTGAATTCAAGATGTCAAAATTCAAATTAATTTTTCTTTTTTTTTTTTGTGGGTTAATTCAGGGGCTCTCATACTTTTCCGACACGCGGCATCCTTTAAAGAATTGGATTTTTTTCGCGGCATCCTAGTCTACCTCTATTATATGCATATAAAAATTCCTTTCTGGGTTTGGAAGCCTGATTGAAACAATTATATAGTACCGATACAGCTATAACGCTAACAGTACACGTTTTGTTTCCGAAATGTTCAATACATGGACTTTTCGTACTGCAGCAGATATCAAGTCTAATTCGCATTTCCCTCGCTGTAACATATGTCACCATCATCTTAGAAAATGCGTTTGTGATCTTTTAGCGTAAATCTTGCCGGTAGGTCCGGAGAGAACGGTGTCCACGCAGAAAGGTAACTGTCGTCATCATAACCTCCTCAAATTCAACGACTAGGAAGCTCGTTATTGAGGAAATGGGGGACGTCTGTTAGATAAGAGAGGTGTCCAATCTTGTTGGAAAATGAACGACCACTGATCATGACATGTAACAATGAGTGACAGAAGAATTAGTCTTAAGACTTGATATTTGTCGTATTATGAAAGATTCACACATCGAACATTTGGGAAATGAAACTTGTAAAGTTTCTTTCTCGAGTAAAGTCAATCCCAACAAAACATTAATGTGAAAAAGAAGCCAAGTTCGGTCGAAATGAGGTTCGAGGTAGACGGTGTCCTCGATAAAAAATAGTTCAGATCTAAACTGTTACCAAGTTCCATAGCAGTTCCACATAGATGTTGGATTTTCCCATGTTCTTCAATTCATTTAGAAAACAATTTTTTACTTTCTTTGATAATGGATTTTAAACTTGTGGCAAGTTCTAGTCATCGCTATTTTTTTTTTCCAACTTGCCAAATTTTAAATCCATTATCAAAGAAAGTGAAAAATTGTTTTCTAAATGAATTGAAGAACACGGGAAAATCCAACATCTATGTGGAACTGCTATGGAACTTGGTAACAGTTTAGATCTGAACTATTTTTTGTCGGGGACACCGTCTACCTCGAACCTCATTTCGACCGAACTTGGCTTCTTTTTCACATTTATGTTTTGTTGGGATATCATTACTTTTTGAAAAGCTAAATCAAAGGTTATGTTCTAATTCAGACGATTATAAATGCAAAAGCGTATAGAACTATATGATTTCCTTTTTTTCCCCTGCTCTTACGGTTTACTGGTTTGCGGTTTCTCTTTATTAGAAGTTTAGAAGATATTTCGATAGCTGGGAACTTGGTGCAATCGCCAATTTTAGGCAGTAATCGTATGTTTTTCCCATTTATCAGCAAGGCCAAAGTACATTAGTTCTTGGTCTTTGACGTCCTCAGATTTGTCGACAATTAGGAAAATTGCTGACTCATCTCAAAATCTGTCTGGAATTTATTGTTCAGGGGGATAATCATAACTTAGATCGTAAAATATGCAGAATTGGCGAAAATATTTCTCAGTTGTTGAAATTATTGCTGCCATTTTTGCTCCTCCAGTAAAATTTTGCATTTAATTGAGATCTAAAGATTTAATAAATTTTAAAGCTGGTTATTTTTTATTTTAAAGGCTCTCTAGATTTGCAATTTTAATTATTTGATGGATCATTTTTCATTTTAGCGGAATTTAAAGTATCGTTTAAAGCCCCATTTTGGTTAGAAATTTAATTGTTAATTTAAAACATCAACAACCTTGTTTTGGCAACGTTTGACGAGCCCTTTTGTTTTGATTTTTTTGGCGAAATATTTTGCAATCGCGCGGTAAAGTGATTACGCCGTGATGCTCATAAAAAATAGCGTAATTTTTTGTTACTTTATTGTAGTTTTTTTGACTTTTTAGATTTTTCCCATTATATATCCATGAAAATCTATCTTTATGCCAAATTTCAAGTATGTGAGACACTTGGAAGTTCGTAAACATTTTGATGAGTGAGTGAGTGAGTCAGTGTTAAAAAAACACTTTTCAGATCTTAATAATTCTATAACTATAAGAGGTACACTCATGAAATTTAGGATTATAGGTCTACTATGCAGCTCTATTAGACATACAAAATTTCAAGCACGTAGGTTTAATAGTTTTTGAGGAATGAGGGGGTCAAAAGTAGCTTGAAATGGTTCGTGGCAGATGTGTCGCCTGATTTCCGAACTTGGCTGACACACTGCCGTGTGTCTAAATGTTGCTGTTGTATTTGTAACTAGCGGTACCCGCACGGCTTTGCCCGTAGTAGAAAATTAAAAGGTCGTTTGGTTCCCCTGTATAATTACAAATAATGGATGATAAATTTCTCACCAATTTGCTCGCCCATGTTAGGGTAATTTGCTCGTCCACGTTATGGTAATTTGCTCGGTAAAATTATCTTAAAATTGGAATAGAAAAAGAACAAAATCAAATTTTTGAAAAACCGCTTCGAGATGCACACCCTCATGCTACAAACTAATTTTGTGCCAAATTTTATGAAAATCGGTGCAACCGTCTGGGCGCTATGCTTGTCACAGAGATCCAGACAGAGAGAGATTCTGACATCCAGACAGAGAGACTTTCAGCTTTATTATTAGTAAAAAAAGATATGTTCTTTTAATAAACCTTCCAAGTCCTGGAGGGAATTGCCACAAAACCCGGGTTCTTCCCGGCACTCTTCACCAGTTCTTGAGGCACCCAGTTTGAGAACTCCTGGGTAAATTAGTACTTTTCTGTTCTAGGTATCTCTCAAGATGCATTTTTAATCTTGGCGATATTTTTTCATTTTATTTTTGTCGCCATATGCTTGTCTAAGGTACATTGAAACTAATTATTTGGCGAACCATACATTATTTTGCCTTTTTTATGGATTTTTAAACAAAGCAAGCCTTGAAAGATGACTTAAAATTTCCATTAAAATGAAAATAGTCAACAAATTAATTAGGTTTTTAAAGTAAAATAATCCACAAAAAAAAAAAAAAAAAAATCTAATAAGTAACATAAAAAATCGTATTAAAGTAATTCCCCCCCCCCCCATTAACATGAAAAATAATCTTCCAAATAAACATTATCTTTCGATTCATAAATGAACGTTAAAAGTTCTACAAAAATGCAAAATTAGTAAAAATGAATCCAACTCGACTGCAATGTCAAGAAGAACTTCATTTTTTACTAACACGCTTTTATTAGCTTCACCTGTATGTATGTATCTTATAACGGAATCTTGCAACTCAAATTTCGCCCACTTCCTGCAATCGGAATCTTTGAAATTTGGCAGGCGACCTCAGACCCGATGACAATACAATATTCTGTAACCAAATTAATTAACTAATCATTGTTAATGTATCCCAATTTTAATCAATATTTTGGCATAAATCCAACAATGTAAAGAAGAAGAAGAAGAAGAAAAAAAAAAAAAACTAAAAAATGCTTGCAAAAATGAAGCCAACTTGACAACTATGTCAAGTAGATTTTCTCTAAAAGTTGTTTTTCTGCCAGAGCAGTGTTAATGCAGAGAAAACCACCTGCCCTCAATATGAAACGACCCGCGCGGGAGAAGCAGCACTCGCACGGTGTTGTCATTGGGAATGATAACGAGATTTAGTTGATGCATATCATCTCTAAAAATCAATCAAAAGCAGTGAGCAACATACGAAAAAGGTAGGAAACCTCACCCTTTTATATGCAGCGTGTCAACACAAAACGTCAAAATAGATTCGGAAGAAGTCCTTTCTTGTGGACTTTTATTATCCAATATAGGTAGGTATAGCATATTTATACAGGCGGACCCCGATTTAACGAACCTCTATTTAACGAATTTCGCGAATATTTCTTTTTCCCCGACTAAAATGAAGGCAAAAACCCTTATTCACCGAAAAATGAACACCGAATTAACGAATTATTTTAACAGCAGAGAATTTTTTTTTTTTTTTTTGTTGTTGTTGTTAATTCGAGTTCAGAAATATTGGACTGTTTTCTAAATATTTTATCCAAAGCAGAAAAAGACTTTTCTTGGAATCAGCAATTTTTGACAGACGAGGGGGCAACCAACGAACATTGATTCTGATGCAGAAAGCAATAATGAAACTCCCATTAAAACTTACTTTTTCAAATGCTTTACAAGACCTGGAAACTAAAAACATATCTCATGCAGCAGACTGAAAATGGCACAGTATTTTCTCTCCATAAAGTCGAAAGAGTATCAAGGAAATTGTCAAACATCTTTAACTCAGTAGTTTAAAATTTTACATAACTAGTGTGTAATAAATCGTGGAAAGCGGAATTAAAAGTGTGCACTTTCTAATTATGGATATTTTTGCGCAGTTGCTTACTAGGGGTTTTAGATAAGGTAAGTGCAGTTTTTTCAATTTTCTTTTCAAACTCCAATATTACGAATGACCCCGATTTAACGTATAAAAGCTTCGGTCCCGTTGTATTCGCTAAATCGGTGTCCGACTGTAGTACCAAACCAAGTTAATAATGCATTGGAGGAAAAAAGAAGTGTCGAAAAAATTGTGAAAGGATGTCTGTGGCACGCCAGCTTCCAGCAGTGCCGAAATGGCGTACCACAGGTCTGTTTTTCAGGAAAATAAATTCCCTTTTTAGGTAAAGCTGGTCCCAAATCGTGAAGGCCCCGTCCCAACTTAGTATTCAACTATTTCTCATTGGTGCTCACTTCTGGTAAAATGCATCCCTGAAGCACAGGGGACTACAAAGCAGTATGGGCCTTGGACCTCATTTTTAGTAAGTCGGGCCCAGGGAATACGTATACATTTTTTGACACATTTAATGTGAGTTGATGTCGAGAAGGGTTCAAACATTACTCTTCCTCTAAATTAAAAAAAAAAAATGTCTAAGAAGGAAAGCTTGCTGTTTATAAATTATATAGTATTTTACTGCATATTTAAAGGAGGTATTTAATGGCACAATCATCAAGATTTCGACAATAATCGTTTTATTCCCACAATGTCTGTAAGACTGCAATACACATTTTCTCTTTTGATATTACTTCGTTATACGTACGTCGCTTGGCTTGGTGAGTTTTCTCTTTACCTTGGCGAAAGCTGAACAAGTGCGCTTACAGCATCGTCGGTGAAAATTGAAAAATAAAGCTTACATTGTCGTATGTTCGCTTCTTTTCCAAATTTTACAAAATTTACACACTTTCAATTTTAATTTATGACTCGGTTGATTTATTCAGGTGATTATGTCACATAATAATGGGAATTAAAATTGATTTAGTGAAATATTTTAACGAGATTTCTCATATTATTTTAGTAGCTAGTTTTTTATTTGGCGAATTATTTTACTTTGTTTTGATTAAAAATCCACGAAGAAGACAAAATAACATACTATTTCGACAAATAAATAAATTAGATCATCGAAAGCATTTAAAGTTTTATTACATATAGTTTTATTACCTATATATTTATTACCTATATATTTATTTAAAGTTTCAATAATCCTCCCAGTAAATGAAACCACCCACGAAGCGACATTAAAAGTTGCAGTAAAATTTTAAAAATGCCGCTAAACAAACTATATTTAACAACAATAAAAGCTTCATTTTATTGAAACTAAAAAACCAAATTCGGGGGCAACAAATAAAATGAAAAATAATCGCCAAGATTTGAAATGCATCGTGACGCACATATATGTAATCCTTTGGCGTCACAAAATTTGACAGCATTATATTTCTTGCCATTTAATATTCACATTAAAATCATGGGGGAATTATCTCCTCGCGGAACATGTGAAATTGGCGAAAACTTTTTCTATTGCTAAAATTGCTGCCGCCAATGTTTGTTCTTCTGATACTTTGATGGAACTTTTATTGTTTTTTAACTAATTAATATATTGATTTGGCGAATTTTTTTACACTTTAATTGATCTTTGGCTGGATTATAGTAACGTTTTTGCTTCCTAATACTGTTTAGTTTTGATTTGGCGGATTACTAAATAGCTTACTTTAATTTTACGATACATTTTTTTTTTCATTATTATGTCACTTTTTATGCTACTTAATGGCTTTTTTTTTAAATTTGTTCTATAGCAAATAATTTAAAAGATTGTGGAACTTTTCATGTTTTTTTGTGGCATAATTTATTTATGTGGCGAAATTTCTCCCCTTAAAATTTCCTCACAATGCGCAAGCGTTTTAATATCGTTTACCTTTTTAACAGGTTTGTTTTTATTTTTTTTAATGATTGTTATTATTTTTATTTATTTATTTTTTCAACAAGCAAAAGTTTTGTTCTAAAACAAATTAGAAGGAATTATTATTATTATTATTTTATGCTGGAATGTAGGTTTATAAAAATCTTTAAATGAAAAGCTACCATCGTTTCCTTTTTTTTTTTTTTTTGAGATTTTTACTCGCACGTTTTCCCGGGTGAATTCATTATTGTTTCAATGTACTTTTAAATGATTTAAATTTCTTGTTCTTTAACATACAACGTACTCCTTAATGATATAAATTGTAATGTATAATAATCGAAACTAACGATCAGTTTCATGGCAAAAATTTTATTTGATGTGTTTTCTACATAATTTTCTTTAAAATAATTGTATCTCTATGCATTTTTTTGTGCATTTTGTTAGTTCTTATTGTGAAAAAAATAAAGATATCAAATTAAGTTGTTCACCATTTTCAGAATATGTCATTAAAAAATAACTAATTTTGAATTAAACATTAAAGTAAGAAAAAAATACTAAACGTTTTTTGAATGTTTCCATAAATATATTTATCAACTTGCAAAAATATCCGGTGTTGCCTGGGTCAGTAATGATTATGAGAAACAATCGCGACTTTCATTTGTTTTCTGTTTTAACTGGTAAATACATTTATCAATTGTGCTTGATGAAGCACATGTAATTAATTTTTGCATAATAGAACTGAAAAAAATATTTTTTCTTGATACAAATTATTGAGCATAGTTCATATGTTTAATAGACAGTATGGTTTCGTCCATAAGATGTAATGTTTATTTTTATAATATTACGCATAATTTCATTCGGAATCAAATTTCCAATTTATATTTTTTTAATTTAATTGGAAGCAGAAACTCCCCCCCCCCCCCAAAAAAAAACAGTATTTCCAAAACACTTTATTCACATACGTTTTCAAACAGAAAACTTCCTTAGCTCGTTTGAAATTGTTATTTAATGTATAAATTGCAATAAATGCTAACTCCTATTTATATTTATTGAAGATTTGCAGTTACGTTACTCAAATAATTTTGAAAATGCTTTATTGCGAAAAGTTGGAATGATTTATCACAATTTTTTTTTCATACACGGAATTTACATTGATTTAACTAGATAAACATCTTCTTCAACTTATATTCATGTGATTTTGTTTAAAAACTTAATATTTTTTGAAAACAAAGTCTCATATTTTTTCACTTTTTACCTAAATTATCTTTTTAAACACTTTTCCTCAGGAAGAAAAAATCCACTTTTAAATTAACTCTAACACTTTTGCACTCGATTTTGAATACATACTCACTTTGAAAATAAAATTACCTGATGTTTATGTAGTTAAAAGTTACCACAAAATCCAACAGATGTCGCTTGAGTATGACCGGGTTTTTTGTTTGATTAATTGATTTCATACTACAACTTTTACTGAAATGACTGAGCCTGATAAGATGCGTATCCAGTGAAGCCTTGGTATAATCCGTAGATAATACAACGCAAAATAAATAAATCTTAATGTATAAAAATCAATGTCCTGAGATAACATATATATATATATATATATATATATATATATATATATATATATATATATATATATATATATATATATATATATATATATATATATCAACGCACAGCCGAAACCGCTGAAGCTTCAGACTTGAAATTTGGTAGGCATGTCCGCATGATTACGAAAGTAACCGCTAAGAAAGGATTTTTTGAAATCTCAATTAGTTCGGGAGAAATTAATTAAAACCTCTTAATTTCTGCGAAATTAAAACCTGTCATTGAATTCAAATCCCTTATTTTCGAAGGCTTTCCTCCATTCAAATCATTATTCAGTACTTCATCTCAACTTTTGGTCGACAGCGAACTATAAATTTGATATTGCTTTTGTTTCTCACGTGGTTCTTCGAGGCTTTTCTCAAGTCAAATCATATAATGTTTCTGTCTATTGCTTTCATTTTTGTCAAAACTAGAAACGAAGTTTTTAAGAACATCATCACAGGCGGACTATCCTTTTGAATTTAGAAGAGTGCAGTTTCCTGTTAAAGTTTGCTTTGCAATAACCATTAATAAGTCACAAGGACAGACATTAAAAGTAGCAGGGACCGATTTAAGAAAAGACCTTTTTTCACACGGCCAATGTTATGTAGCTTGCTCCAAAGTCAGCTCATCAAGCAGCTTAATAATTTTAGCACCAGAAAAAAAAACTAAAAATGTTGTATACAAAGAAGTTCTTGCTTTAACATAGGTATATCAATAAAATGTGGATGGCCTGTGTTTGCAAAGATAATCAATACTTTAAAAGGATCGTTAATAACAGTTAAAGATCGGTTAAGGACAAAGGCATATATGTAAGGAGTCCAGGGGCCCCGGGATCCTCCCCAAATTAGAAAAAGTTATAGGTAATAAGTAATTATTATAGGGGATTTTCGAAACTAGGTGCACCAAGCACTGTTAACCCCTGCTAATTCCATTACCCGAGCAATGCCGGGTACGGGAATGCTAGTAAATAAATTAAGTTTGAATTTAACATAGCATTTGAACAACTAAACTAAAAACTTGAAATGGTAATTACTTTGAAGGCATAATCAAAATTAACCTGAAATATAATATAAAATATAATGATTTCTTCTTGAAATCATGATTATAGTACGCTAACTACTTGAAAAACAGAGTCAAGACAAAGGAGCAAACGGTCTAATCATATGCAAATAGCTTTCTAATTCACTGTATTTTTGTTTATTTTACATGGCCTGAATCGCGTAAGTGGAACATTCAAGCAATGTAAAATAACCAACATACAGGCAGGCAGTGAGAAGGAACATGCAAGCTTTGAAAACAAACAACATTCAGTCGGCGTACGATCTCTATCGGTGAGTCCTACTGTAAATATTGAGGTTCAATGGGTTGGTGTTAAGGAAAAAAAAAAAAAAAATCACAGTTAATTCCGCACTTTCTAAACTTTGCCTTTTTTAACAGATAATCCGCGGATTATACGCAGGAAAATACGCTAACTTAACATTTAATAGAAATAGTTATAAAATGCATAGCGAAACACGGCTCGAAAAAAAATTGCAAGAAATTAAGTAAAATGTAATATTAATAATACTGCATACTTGTGAAATGATACAGCTCCTCCTTTTAGGGGGAAGTGGGGTAAAACCGGGACCCTAAGGTTCGCAGGCTTCCAGAAATCACAGTTTTTAGCATAAAGGAACAAAATTTTGAAAATGTATGCACTACTTATCTATTAATTCAACCACAGTTTCAAAACCATAAGTGTTTATTTTTTAATTTTTATTAATTTTTTTTTGCAAAAAAAGTCATCATGTTATTGCCATAGGAAAATAAACTTTTTTAAAAGTTTCCACAAAATTCTAGTTTTATTTAGTGACATATGTTAACTATTGTCATAACATACTAGAATAAGTATAAAAGACGCATATTGATGAGTTGACAGTAAATTTAATTGTCTTTACCTTTAATATTTTGCTGTAATATAAGTTCTATCGACACCAGTCGCAAGTAAAATAATTACCTTCCTCTTCGGCCCAAGAGCAGCTTTCATAGGGCCCAACGACGACATTGGATGCATTGGATCCATCCCTCACCACCCTTGGAGTTAGAATAAAGCTCATTGCAGTAAATGCAGGCAGTATTGTCCTTCTTTTCACTGGACTCATCCCTCATTTGCTCCTTCGGTTTTTCTTTTCTTGGACGCTTATTTTCTGTCTGTTCCTTTTTGGCATCTTTAAACTGTTGCCTTTTCTTTGATTCGTTTATCTTTCTTTCAGTTTTGTTTTCTTCCATCCATATCTTTGGTCTTCCTTCCACCGTTTTTCTTTTTCTTTTCTTCTAATGTTGCCTGAAGATGAAGCTTGTATGGGGATCCCGTCAAAATGACAATTTTTCCTTTGCTCTTTTCCTTTTTCGGCTGCATCTTGCTCTGAGTAGTACCCGGTTTTGCCCCGCACATACAGCTTTCATAAAAAATGCCGTCATATGACTATACAGAACGCTATAAACAATTACTTAGAATGATAATGAAGGTAATTAAATGTTGTAAAAAGAGAGCTGTATGCCTTTACTGTTGCAGAAACAGGATTATAGTACAATCTGTCTAGTTTTGTTCAAAAATTTTAAGCAAAAACCACTCAAACAGAATTTTCTCAACAGGAACGAAAGAAGCAAGTCTAGTGCGTTCTAATTTAATGGCCACTGCTTTTTCATCAAGGTGGAAGGTAATTCCTCTCTTGTTCAAGTGATTGCAGCGCTTACAGGGGCTAGAAGAGGGTACCCGGTTTGTTCCCGACTTCCCGGTTTTACCCCACTTTGCCCTACATATTTTTCTTTGCAAGGAAATGCACAGCAATAGCAAACCATTTTTCTTGCACTTGGATGTTTTGAATAAGAAATTAAACTTAGCGCTTGGCAAACATTATTTCTTAGAAATTAATGATATGGAAAACGTCATCTGTTACAATCAACGCCGTTGCTACAACACACACCAGTCACATGGTTTAGTATGTGAGCAGTAAAAAGGTCGCCATAACACGATCTACCCTTATTATTAGTCCATGGATGCATCAGCTTAAGTTCAGCCATTTTGGATCGGATTTTTCACAGTTGAGGAGCTAGGGTTACTATAGCAAAGTTTCGGGTTTTGCCAAATTGGCCAAAAATAATATTTTATTTAATAAACAATTCACTTGCCACTAATGATTGCTCGCAGTGAAAAATCACCAAACGAAAAATTTTCCAGAAAAGACAACCACTCAAATATCCGCTCCGATCCAAAATGGCAGATCTTAAGCTGATGCATCGCCTCATACTAATAGGGGCAAACCAGCAATACGTAACACGGTGTTTTCAAGATAAATAATTTAAAAACTGGTATACAAATTTTCTGGTTCAATTACAGCATTTCATTTGTCTTAAGGGACCAGGGCCGACAAGAGGCCACTTCAGTCTAGCCGGAAATTAGGGGCGTGGACATTAGATGAGCCCAGCTAAGAGTTGGAGTAGAGTAAGTTTTGTAAGTTTCATGGGGGGAGGGGGGGGGGGGGGGGCGACGACCAAACTGACAAGGGGCCCGCCTTGAATCTCGGCGGCCCTGTAAGGGACTAGGATGGGATCATTACTAGAATATGAGCACACAAATCCGGAGAATTGCATCAGATATATGTGCAGAGAAAGAGAATTGAAGGATTTGCTGTAAAAAGGGATTAGTTTCAATTTTAATGTTTTCAAAAGTTTTGTATAATACCAACCCTGTCGTTCTTTTTCATATTTTAATAACTATCCCAAAACGCTTCTCTATTCAGTTACATATGAGGAGCCATATACATTTTTAAAAGTTTAGAATATGATTTGGTGTTCTAAGCTCTAAGGTGGACCTTTTGAAAATTGAAATTTGGAGATACTTCCTTTTTGCAGCAAGCCCTTCAATTGACAAATAAGTCTTAGACGTAAAGTAACATCGTACAGAAACAGGAGCGAGGGGTCTCTCTCTCAGAAAATTATTAAAAGTGTAACACAAAGTTAAAAACACATAACTATTAACTTTGGTGATGTTTGGGAAGGGGAGATTGAGATGCCCTTCCTGGTAATTTTTTCGAATTTAAAGTCTTAAACGTGGTTGAAGAAAAAACTTGATCATGTTAGAAGAAACTTAGGAATTCAATTAATTTATCCCAGAAAGTTTTCAAAATTGAAGTTTCAAAAATGCAGTTTACTACTATGTTGAATTATATTAAGGAAAGGAGGCTCTCCTGGAAAATTTTCGTTAATGACGCTCTTGAAAACGCAACTGTATTCCATCTGTGAGGATATGAGGGGAAAGAAGGGCATTTGGAACTCTCCTTTGGTATTTTAGAAATAGAAGTTTCAAATACATCAGGCGAACTTTGGTGATGCTAAGGAGAGGGAAGGTTTGGGGGCCTTCCCATTGAAATGTCTCGAAACATTAATGCTAAAAATAGCATTTTGGGAGCATCTTTGGTAAGATGGGGTTCAGAGATTTTACCCTTGTAATTTTTTTTGAAACTGGAAGTCTTAAAACCGCAATTTTAGGCGATCTTCAAAGATTTTAGGTAAAATTTAGGGGGTTCTCCTCCAGAAAGTTTGAAATCTCAGTTCCAAAGTCTTAGTTGGCAATCTTTGATGACGTTAGACGAAAGAATGGGAATCAGAGCATTTTCTCGAAATATTTAGAAACTGAAGTTATAAAAATGATCGCCTTTAGATCGTCGTTTAGCGATTGCTGAATATCTCTCCACTTAGGAGACCTCTCCATTTGTGAGTGCCTCTTCACTTGTCAAAAGTGTTGTTGCACAAGCAACCTTAATAAAAACATCGACGAACCATTTGAAAACTTTTATTCACATCTTTAGAACAACAGAAAAAAGCAAAAATTAAATATGGTAACTATGGCAACTAACAGTCATCGCCATCTCACAAGCGAAGAGGCACTCACAAATGGAGAGGTCTCCTAAGTGGAGAGATATTCATCATTTCCTCCCGCCTTGACACATTTCGACAAAAAATTGTCAACCCTCTGACTATAAAGTAACTAATGCACTCCCTTTTCCATCAGTATTAAAATTTGCAATATAAAATGAAATTGCACAAAGTTATATACTCAAAATAGTTCAAGTAACACACACAAAATAATATAAAACAGAAGAACAGTCACAAGATTACTCAAGTTTCCAGCGGCAAGACAGCAATTTTTGCCACTGTTCTTTTGAACTCCCCGTTTTGCGTCCGGATCTTTACCACTCGAACTTTTTCATCCTCGCCAGGGTACACCTCAATAATCCTACCCAGTTGCCATTTCGTGCACGGCAAGGAGTCTTCCTTAATTAGGACCATCAAGCCAACTTTTAAGTTTTCTTTCTCGATCATCCATTTGAACCGCTGCTGTAACGTGTTCAAGTAGTCTTTCTTCCATTTTCGCCAAACACTCTGAACAACCTTTGTAGTACGTTGCCATCGACTTAACCTGTTGTCATTCAAAGTGGTCAGTTCGGGCTCAGGTACTGCACTCAGTGACCGTCCAATCAAAAAATGACCAGGTGTTAGCGCCTCGTAACTGTCAATGTCTGATGACATGGGTGTTAATGGGCGAGACTTTAAAATGGACTCAATTTGCAAAATGATGGTTTCAAATTCCTCATAATTAAATCTCAGGTTCCCAATAGATCTTATTAAATGGTGTTTCACACTCTTTACACCTGCTTCCCACAATCCCCCAAAATGAGGTGACCTGGGAGGAATAAATTTCCACTCGATACCTTCAGAAGTTATAAAAGCTGAGAACTCGTTATCTGGAGCTACTACTAATTTGGACCATCTTTTAAGCTCTGATTTAGCACCTACCATATTTGTGGCATTATCTGAATAGATTATAGCCGGCTTTCCTCTTCTAGCGATGAAACGCTTCAATGTTGCGATCAATGCATCCGAAGTTAGATCACATAAGACCTCGAGATGGATTGCTTTTGTTGAGAAACATATAAAAACACAAACATAAATCTTATTCAAAGTTCCTTTACGTTGGTTTTTGTAAGTCACATAGAACGGCCCGCACAGATCTATTCCAGCGCAATTAAAGGCAAAAGTCCCTGATACTCGAACTTTCGGCAAATCTGCCATAATTTGAGAACTCAAAAGGGGTTTATTTCTAAAGCATGTAATGCAGGAATGTACTGCTTTTCTAGCCAAGTCTCTACCACCCAATGGCCAGAATTTTAACCGAACTACATTCAATAGCCCTTGTGGTCCAACGTGAAGAAACTTTAAATGATAAGTAAAAAATATTTTCTTAGTTAATTTACACTTCTTAGGCAATATAATAGGGCATTTTTGTTCATAAGGAATGTTTGCTCTAAACAACCTTCCATCTACTCTCACTATTTCCTTTTTATCCACAAATGGCTTTAAATTACTTAACCCTTCGACGGTTTTCTTGTCAAGAGCTTTCTGAGCGTCTCGAATCAAATGATGCTCCGCGATTCTAAATTCTTCAACACAGATTCTACCTGAACAACGCTGACGTCTTTTTAAATTGTTTATGAATCGTAATACATAACACAAAATACGCACAGTTTTAAAATAATTATTACTGCAGTTCAATACATCGTCCAGCACTGATGAGCTTGCAGCAATAATCATCGTAGTATTACTAGACTCTTTTGCAGGAATCTTAATTTCACGGTAAAACTGTTCATTATCGGATTGAACTTCAGTGAATTTAGGTACACTTGTTGAAGATTCAACATCTTGAACTAGAAATTGTGGACCATTCCACCACCGGTTGCTACATATTAGATCCTGTGTTTTGCATCCTCTTGAAATTAAGTCTGCGGGATTTTCCGATGATTTAACATATCCCCACTGTTTTACATCAGTAAGAGATTGAATAGTTGACACTCTTGAGGCTACAAAAGTTTTTAATTCAGACGGTGATTTCAGAATCCATGAAAGAACAATTGTACTGTCAGAATAGTAGTACACTGAAGAACGGGGTACTTTTAGAGCTGACATCACTTTATGCATTAGTTTTGCCAAAAGTGTTGCACCACAAAGTTCCAGTCTTGGAATTGTCAAGGTCTTTATGGGCGCCACACGGCTCTTACTACATAGTAAATAGGAGGCAAGTTTACCAGAATGGCTTTGACTCACGGCATAAATTACCGCACCATAGGCAACTTCTGATGCATCCGAAAAACCCTTAAGAATTAAAACTCCAAAATCCTCACTTAATACAAATCTACTGATCTTTATATCATCAATCAACTATAGGGACTCTCGAAATTCTTTCCACTCTTTCAGTTTATCTTCAGGTAACTTATCATCCCACAGAGATTTCAAAGCCCAAAGTTTCTGCATAAATACCTCGGCGACCGTAACTATAGGACCTAAGAGACCTAAAGGGTCAAATATACGTGAAATTACTGAAAGCACCTCTCTTTTCGTAAACTGGTTTTGTTCTGTCATTGATAAGTGAAATTTCAAAGTGTCGCTCTTTGGATCCCATATGAGACCTAATGCTTTAGTTTCTTCAACACAGCTAAAGTTATAACTCTCAGAAGTTCCCACGATTTCCAGTAAACTTGAATCATTACTACACCACTTGTGAAATGCCATACCACATGTCTCAAATAATTGTACTAACTCACTTTGCAAAGTTTTAGCTGATTCTAAATCTCCTGAACCAGTTAGGATATCGTTCATGTAAAAATTGTTTTGAATAGCCAACGATGCCATAGGAAACTCTTTTTGACCATCTAATGCTAGTTGTTTTAAACACCTCATAGCTAGGTATGGAGCGCTCGTAGTTCCGTACGTTACCGTACCAAGGTTTTATACTTTCACCGGTTCACTAGAGGAATCCTTCCATAAAATACGTTGTAAATTGTGTTGAATAGGATTAATGAGAATCATCCTGTACATTTTTATGACATCAGCTGTAAAAGCAAAACGATACATTCTAAATCGCAAAATAATTGAAAATAATTCATCCTGAATCACCCCACCGTTTATTTGAATGGAATTTAAGGGCTCCCCAGTTGATGTAGGTTGCGAAGCATTGAACACAACCCTCATCTTTGTAGAATTTTTCTCAGGGCGAAAGACACCTAAATGTGGTATATAATAAGTTATCCCTGGTTCTTCTACCTCTTTGACCTCCTGCATGTGTTCTAAATCCCTATATTCTCTCATGAACTCAGTGTACAGTGCCATTTGCACAGGGTCTTTTTCAAGACGTCTGTATAGAGAATTAAGTTTTCTAAGGGCAATACTTTTTGATTCTCCCAAACACTGAGGGCCTTTTTTGAAAGGCATTTGCACAACGAACTTACCGGTCTCGTTTCTTCTATAAGTTTCTGTAAAATTTTGATCACATTTAAATTCGTCAGAATTTTTTAGAAATGACCTTTCATCCACTTCTTCTAATTCCCAGAACTTTTGTAGTTCATCATTTAAATTTTCCTCTTCACGAATTAGCCCACAATGAACTCTATTCTCCTCATGATCTCTAACACTTCCTCCAACTATTTAACCAAATACCGAATTTTGTAAAATTAAATTTGAATTTTGAATATATATCTTCCCTGATAACAGCAGCTCAAAAAACACTTCATTACCTAACAACATTGAACTTTTTCCCGGTTTATTAAAGTCTTGATCAGCTAAATTAATATCAAAAGGAACATTTAATTTATTTATTGGGACATATTTAGAAGGGGTTATATTTGTTATTTTCGATGTAATCAGAAAATTTAGTTCTTTTGAAAAGCTTCTGCTCTTATTCTCTATCGTAGCGCTTGTCTTCCACTTTATATTTACGGTTGTTCCACCTACGCCATTACGTGATAGGTTTATCTTTTTCTTAGGTGTACGTAATAAATCTGCCAATTCATTAGTGATCAAGTTGCACATGGAACCTCCGTCGAGAATCGCCCTAGCAGAAATCATTTCCCCTTGAATATTCTGAACATAAACAACTGCAGTAGAAAGTAAGACTGTTGACTCAGACACAACATTATTTAAGACTACCGTTTCGCTGTTTTCAGTTTTAAAGGGTGTCGCCAAGGCATTCAGTTGACTAACGCACTCAACTATTTCACTTTTTGCTTGAGTAATATTCGAATCCCTTTTTTGGTTCATCGAACCAACGTTCGATGATTGAAAATCTGTTTCATATTGAGTAGTTCCATTGCCCTGATTTCCATAACATAATGTTGTGTGGTGTTTTTTCTTACATTTTAAACACGAATAATTAGATTGACAAGTTTTTTGTGAATGGTTTGGAAGCATACAATTAAAACAAAGTTTAAATTTCTTAACAATAGCTACTCTTTCTTTTATCGGCAATTTCTGATATTTTGAACACTTACACGTAACATGATTATCCATTTCCCATATAACACACTTATGAAGTTTTCCCTCTTTTGATTCTGACACAATTGATAAAACTCTGGGAGAATTGTTGTGTTTTACATTCACATTTGAAGCGTTAAGTGTTCTTGCGTGGTTTTTCAAAAAATCCATTAACTCATTTACTGACGGTAATTCATCTTTTTTTAAATTTCTCTCCCACCACATTTTAGTATTCGAATCTAACTTCTGACTCAAAACGTAGCCAAGAAAAACAGACGAAACACCTTCTATGTTTTGGTTTAAAATTTCGAGTGATCTTAAACACTCACTCGCGATATCTATTAAACTCAAAACTGCATTTGGATTCTCATTTTGAATACTAGGAATGCTCATAAAACGTTTTAAATGTGCGTAAACCTGCTCGCGATTACTCGAATAGCGTTCTTCTAACAGTGACCACGCTAATTGATAATTCGCATCTACTATAGATATAGACTGAATAATGCGTAAAGCATCACCTTTAAAAGAGGATTTTAGGTATTGTAATTTTATTCCCTCTGACAACTCCTTATTTGAATTAATAGTTGCATTGAAAATATCTCTAAATGAAAGCCATTCATATAAACTCCCAGAAAATACAGGCAATGATATTTTTGGCAATCTCACGGTGGTGCTCTGGTTTGAAACCGAGACTGGTTGTTTTGAATCATCATTTTCACGTTTGATTCGGTTTAACTTGAAATCAATATCATCCCTAATATCATAAATCTGCTCTTGTTCTGATGAATAAATTTCTATTTCATCGTCTTTGCAGTTAGTAAAAAGATAATCAAAACACTCGTTTAACTCATCGATAATGGATGCAAGTTTCTGTTCACAAATATTGACATCTTTAAAATCACAACCTTCATGTAATTTCGTAGCAAGTTTGGTTAACTGGGCCTTTTGGACTCGTTTCTTTGCCAGCGCTTGTTTTAAGGCAGTAATTGGCATGTGTAGACAATTCTATCACTAACTTCAAAGCAGGTTATCACTATTGACTCAAAAAACACTAATTATTATAAATTATCCAGAAATAAGTTGCGTAATAACATTACCATTCGGATTCGCTTGAACTGTAAGCACAATGTTTCGACGCAAATCGGCAAACTCAAACCGAAGTCACTCGAAGATCACACAGCACATCTATCTATCATTTCCGAACTTAGAATATTTAACTACTATTCTCGTAATTATCCATTCCGGCTCGACGGACCAAAAGTGTTGTTGCACAAGCAACCTTAATAAAAAATCGACGGACCATTTGAAAACTTTTATTCACATCTTTAGAACAACAGAAAATAGCAAAAATTAAATATGGTAACTATGGCAACTAACAGCCATCGCCATCTCACAAGCGAAGAGGCACTCACAAATGGAGAGGTCTCCTAAGTGGAGAGATATTCAACAGCGATGTTAGAGAGAGGAGAGGTTCGAAAGCTTTCCCCTAAAAACTTTTTGAAACTAAAATCCTACTATATGCTATTCGCAACTCCAGCGCTCGAATACGCTACCTTGCGGAGATTTACAAAACTACCGACAAAACTAAAACATTGCGTTCCATGTGTTCATTTTGGGCAAAACAAATAGTTTGTTACGTGTATTTTTTTATTTGCGTAATTCATTATTTGGAATCGTCATCCGCAACAGCTAACATCAAAAATATCTGATATAAACTGTGAGTACACATTTTATTTATCTTGTTCTGAGTGAATTTGAATAAATATCAGTTTTTCAATTCGATGAAAAAAAACCGAACTTAACAACATTGACTGGACACTTTTCCTTAACCTAATTCCACATATATGATTAAAATAACCTTTGTTACTACACTATCCTACTGAAATAGACAGTTTGCAAATAAATTTTCTTGAAAATATTTATCGCAGAACAGATTGAAAAATCCAGAAAGAACGTTAAGAATTTGAGCAATAAAAAATAAAAGTTCGCCAAAAATCTGTTTATAGGGTTATGGTTTTAAAATTGTGTGAAAGAATAATGTATCTTGAAAAGATTTCGCATATCAGTTAAATCATTTCCATGACGAATGAATTAAATGCATGATGATTTTTTTTGATATCCAATCATATAGTCGTAGAAATAAATTATCTAGTGTTAAACGTTACTCTTGACAGTCTGTCACGTATGTGCACTATGTGACAAAAATGTCAACAAATGCCGGAAATGTCACAAAACTGAACTTAATATGTACTAATGTATAGAAAAAACGGTACAAAATGAAAATGCCGTTCGAAGCGAACCAAAAATTTATGAATTCCGAATTCAACATCGTGAAAATGGCTGCTTCAGAACAACTTACTGTGTGTTCTGCATAGTTTTTTACTTTCGTAATACTTTTTGATTTCTAATCTCTTTCTACATGGGTCAGAACAACCAAAAGACTTTGAAAAATCTTTTCAAATGAATAAAGAACAAAAAATCATACATGCGAACAAAAATATCTATCATTTCCTAAGTTTAGAAGAAATTTATATGTTACAGCGTGCGTTTGTTTTAGTTTTTTTTATCGGCCATTAGACAGTGGCTGCAGCGCCCCCTATAGTTTGTTGGAGTTGCGAATAGTTTATAACGTAAGAGGAAAAGGTGGGGTTTGGAGTTCTATGATGGAAATTGTTCGAAATTGGAAGTCTTAAAAATGCGATTTTGGGCCGCCTTTGATGATTTCTCGAGTTCGGGTCTCTCCTGCCGAAATTTTTAGTAATTAAAGTTCTTAAAACACAACTTCAGAGTATCTTTGTTGATGTTATAGAAAGGGGGCTTTGGGGGCTTCCCCCCCCGGAAATAACCTGTTTTTAACGGTAATTTTATAGGTAGAACATCAGTCACAAAAGGTAGGGCATTGCTCCTTAATGCCACCCATAGCTACTGCCAAGAAGCCATGCAGTGGACATAAATTGCTTAGGGCTGTAAATTTAAAACCAAGTTTTGAAGCTCACCAAACTCTCCCCTCATATTTGACGCACCGCAAAGCATCCCTTTTAAATCCTGGAAAGGTTAGTCTAGGCGGATGAGAACATCCTTTAGCGTATTAAATAGATTCTTTGCATTAACAGTAAGAGTTTCATAAAGGCTTTCAAATGTTTCAAAAATATCACAATTCTCATTGACACGTGTTATGCAAAAAGAAACTTGCCTTCATATTAAGTACTCCTCAAGCAAAAGCACTAGCCCCCCCCCCCCCCAAAGCCCCACGAAGTCGACGCTAGTGCATACTTTTATGAAGACTGAAATTCATAGTTAAGAACTAAAGTAAAACCCACCATCATGTGAATTATGTTTCAGTTATTTTCATATTCCAAAAATTTAGTAGACTAGACACTAATAGATGTGTGAAAGCATGCAGAAAATATATCATAGTTTGTAAAAATATTTTTATTAATGCAAAGTGCATGGTACACAATATTACATGACAATAATGCAAGCAAAAATGTGAATACTTTTGTAAGCTTCGTTACTATTTTGGCAAAGGCTTCTTTTTTAATTTGCTCAAAAGCTGAAAAATTGGAAAACAATATTTAAAAGAAGAAGGTTAACAAAGCAAGAGGAACATTATTTTTTTCTGGAAATTTACTTTGTGGTTTTATCAGTACTTTAAAATCCTTTTACTTATAACTTTTTTTTCAAATTATAAGTTTTACAAGTTCTGGTGGGGTAAAGCGGTCAATGGGGGTAAAATGGTGATACATCAAATAAAAGGCCATGTCTTTGAAATAAATTTAAGAATAAGGGCATAGTTTTTGTTTTAGATTTTAACAAAGAATTAACTTTTGAATTACAAATTTTAATACTAGCATTAATTTATTTAGAGGATAAAATGCTTTTTGTTTGCTTATGAAACATTTAAAAATCTAAATGCCTCTTTATAAAATCTAAACATTCTCTTTATAAAATCTTGTTCATTAGAACTTTCATCAAATTGGCTGTGCAGGTCTACCTACAGTCTACCTACAGATGATATGTGGATTTGGCAAAAGTTCAGTTAAGATGAGTTTATCAGAATGAAGAGGAAAAGAGTAAAAATTTGATGCGCATGCTCAGTTAATTTCAATGCGACTCTGCTTAATTTAGAAGCTAACATACATCTGCAAAAGCTGGCATCGTTGAAAGTTAATACATGGGTCCATTTTCGCCTATAAAACGAATGCTTGCCTTTCCATCTCATCAATGGTCAGATTAGCTGCCCGGATGTCTCAAAAACACGTATGCATAAAGAGATAAGCTGGATTCATTTTACATAATATTTTAGAACAGCTTAAGTCCTCACACCCAAAACTTTATTTTTTTACGATTTTTCAAAGCTGATGTTCCCATTTGGGAACATTGGCGCTTAAAAGGTTAAACTAGATTACCACAATTCATTAAAAAATCAACATATTGAAAATGAAGCTTGAAATTGACATAAAAAACGTTTACATCAAAAGCACAGAATTAACTTCAAAAGGAAAGCTTACCTCTGCTCGAGCAACTTTTTTCTGCCAAGTTTTAATACTTTTCTTAAGGGCTTCATTTTCTCTCTTTGTAGCAGCATAATCAATGACTTGAGGCAAGTTGTGCCTTCTGGGATCAAGCCTGATCTTCCGCATTGTTGCTTCAAGCTCATTCATTTTCTAGAAAAAAAGATGAAAAAAAAGGGGGGGGGGTTAACATATTGAAATATGAGTCTTGAGAGTCTAACAGAACACTGCACAGTAAAAAAAAAAAAAAGAACCCTTTAAAATGTTTCTTGCTGATTCTTGTGTAAAAGGATCCCTGAATCCAAATATGATCCCTGTTGTCTTCTATCTTCCACCACTTTTTGGAGATAGTGCCTCCTCCCTGAAATTTTTCTGGTTTTCAAGATTCATAGTCATTATTTTTATTTGGAGGAGAAGAGAGCAAGGGTACCCATATAGGGGGCAAGGGGTTGCTTGAGACCCCCCTTTGAAATTAGAACTTCCTTGCTTTTGGTACTTTTTTCTTTGCAAAAATGTAAAAACATTTATTCTCCAGCCATTAATGAATAAGTTATTAAAAAAGAAATATTTTAATGACTCTAATCTGTCCTAAAATCGGTTTCCATGGAGAAAATACTCTCCTAACCCATGGTGAAAATATCTGAGCCCCCTCCCCCTTACAATTTTGCATATGAACGCCCTTGGGAGAGATCTTTATATTAACTGTTGACATTTTTCTGAAAGGCTGGAGAAGTGAAAAGTTGAAAAGGATGAACATTTGTCACAAGAAGTCTCAGGGGACAATTCAGTTCTAAAATACTTTACAAATAATCAAAAACTATCTTTTTTTTTTTTCAGGATTCCCCCCCCCCCCTTGCTCTATATTTTCTCCCTTTTTTTGGTATGAAAAAAGGAACATTGGCTTCACTTTTATGAACCCCACCTTGTGAAAAAACTTTCACATTTTAAAACTTTGTTTTCTAAATCTTGGAAACATCATATGTTGCATATGAGTCCCATCACAAATCTTCAGTAAAGAACCTTCCATCATTAATTAAAATGAAATGCACAAAAAATATTAAAGAGAAAATCTAAGTTTCAATAAAATTAACATTTTCCCTCGTTAAAGATACTTCTTTGTAAAGCAAAGTTTTAAAAGAATATAAAGAAAATATATATACATAGTAGAAATATTACCGACACATAGCTGAGAATATTTCTACATGACTTTTGAATCAGTGTAGTGTAATCAGATATTAAATCTCATACTTTAGAAAATTGATATACAACTGCAACAGCTGCATAAATGTGACATATGTGATACAGATAACTGCACTCATAAACAACTACAACCGGACCCCAATTTAACGAATTCGCCGGGCCTGAAACTTTTATACGTAGAGTTGGGGTTATTCATAACATCGGGGAGTGATTTTTTTTAATGCCATTTACAAAAATTACCTAAAACCCCTAACAAGCAACTGTGCAAAAATATCCATAATTAGAAAGTGTACACTTTTTATTCAACATTCCACGACTTATTACGCACTAGTTAGTTTGTAATTCTTAACTACTGAGTAATAGATGTTTGACAATTTCCTTGATACTTAACTCGAAATAGTTCTCTTTAGACTTAATGGAGAGAAGAAAATACTATGTTTTTTGCAGCCTGTTGCATGAGATATGTTTTTAGTTTCCAGGCCATGTAATGCATTAAAAAATGTAACAATTTTAATTGGAGTTTCACTATCGCATACTGCATCAAAATCACTATACGTTGGTTGTCGTCTACTCACTCCTTAAAAATGGCCAATTCCAAGAAAAGTCTTTTTTCTGCTTCGAACAATATGGATGCATTTGGAAAACAATAAAATATTTCCTATCTCAAATGAACAATTTTTGACTGTTAAAGCAATTCGTTATTTCGGGGTTTATTATTCGGTAAACAGGGGTTTTTGTCTTCATTTTAGTCGGGGAAAAAGGAAACTTCGCTAAATCGCGAAATTCGTTTAATAGAGGTTCGTTAAATTGGGGTCAAGTCCGACTGTACTTTCAAGCTCTCACTTTCAGAGCAATCAAAGTTAAACTAGCAGTGCTTTTCTTTGGGTTTTTTTTTCTCCACTTGTCAATTTAGCTTCGGCTAGTTCAATAAGATTCAAAGGAGTGTTACTTAAAATGCATTTTTTACTTAATCTAATTTTTAGTTGTATATATAAAATGAGCTTCTCTCTTTGATTTTATTATCCCGTTTGGATAATCTAAATTATCAGTAATCCTAGTTGATGTCAATGTCAATACTGCCGTGTGCAGCTAAAGGGCAGTAACTGCAAATTTTTCATTTTTTTGCATTTTTGTCATCTATGGTACGATAGCTTTTTTGTACAAGCTTGCTTACTTGGTTTCCACTGAAAAAAAGGCATGAAAAGAACGTCTAATTCCTAAATTTCCCTATCATTAATATTGAATCCGACACACATTTCTTCAAATATTTCGAAACTCATTTCTGTAGATACTGCCGTTTACCTGCACACGGCTGAATACACGGGGAGGGTCATAACCCTTCCTAAACCATTGGCATTAGTATCCATCCACATTGTGTTCAAACACTTTATGAATAAAATGTAAACGATTTCAGAAGCATTTTTTCAATTCATAAGATACTTTTGAAAGTAAATAATTTGAAATACCACTACTTTCTTTTATTGATTATGAAATTAATTAGTAACCTTTATACCCTGCTGCATTACCTGGTGTCGCACAGCCTACCTCAAAAATGAATGGTGTCAAGAGCCGCATGTTCAGTAATCTGGCCTTTCTAAAAATTTTGTATCCATTTTTAGAAAAAAGCAAATTTATGACTCAAAGTTTCAATTTAGATCTCTTTGGACTTCTTTAAAATCCCAAAACCAGGGGCGGCTCGTCACTATGGGCCGGGTGGGCCAGGCCCACCCAGAAAAATTGTACACAACTAAAATAGATCATGTAAAAATAACGTTTAGTATTTCGCTAAATTTTTTTTAAAAAACAACAAACAAACAACGAATTGGAGACATGAAAAACATTTTAAATCTCTAACACTCTGCATATCGCTTCTAAAATGTGAAAAGTTTTCCATCTGTTAGCGTTTGCGCTTCCAAGCTCTGAGAATGATTCTTGGGGCTTCGACTGATTTGCCCTAGGACTACCCCTGCCACACCTCCGCTCCTAACCAATCACGACGATTCAACCAGACACCAAAACGGCAAGTCCGCACCACCCCGATTCCATCTGTATGGGCTCCAGCTCCCTAGCCCTCTGAAAAATAGCTTCCAATAGCAGCAGAAGGGCAATAGCAGGTGGGGAAGGATTTGACACACGTCGCTTGTACGAAACAACAGCTCGGAAAAGGGCAAAAATTGGCTAGCCCACTGAATGAAAGAAAGTGCTCTTATATTTTTCCACCGTCCTTCTTTTGTATTTGCCTTTAATCTTAAACGGCTGTTAATATCTGGAACTGGCATTTACCATTTTATGGGTTCCTCCCGATTCTACCGCATTGCATCACATGCATAATTTTATTTATTTATTTTTCTGTTTCGAACTAATATGATCGGAATTTTTGAATGAAGAGTTTGTTTTCGAATAGTTGGTTTTGAGCGTGAAAAGTTCTGAATTGGTCCGAAACTTTTACAAAAAAACTTTAATTGGGCGAGATCTATTCAATATTCTTTTTTGTTCTGATATGTGGCTGAAGTAATAGTATTAATCGTGTAATAGGTCTTATCGATATGTGTTTTCTATTCTGTAGTACTCTAAGGCGGAAAAATCCTAAATTATTTCAATTTGATCCGGTACATCGCTTTAAGTCCTTAAAGGCATAGGGCCACATAACCTTAAAAATGACCAAACTATTCGATTTTTTTAAATTGTTTATTTTAAAACTTCAGATTGTTTCAAACTTTATGAAGAGAGTTTCAACGCTCTAGTTTAATTATTTAAAAATTTATTAACTTTAGGTCACTCACACTAGGTGCGCTTTTTCTCGATTTCGAACTGTTTTTGAGCAATCATAAATTGCTTATTGTTTTCACTTGACCGTTGAATGACGTGTGCCTTTGATTTTATTTTGCTATTCTTATACCTTCGGCCCCGCTTAAACGAATACCATCGGTTCCAAGAAATATTCGATTAAGCGGGAAAATTTTATTTATCTTTCCTGGATGACAACTTTTGCTTAAAACGTAATAATAAATCAATATCTAACAAAATCTGCAATAAGGAAGCAACTGCAATAGGACTATCTTATATTGTTCAGCATTACTAACTGCAGTCCTCTCCATTGTATCTGTATAAATATTACTGAGAAAACTTTATACAGCGAGCCCACCCACTAAAATAAGGCACGAGCCGCCACTGCCCAAAACGTTTGTCATTTTTATATATTAAGCAGCATCAAGTGCGATTTTTCTACATTGACTGCAACAAGTATTAATAAATTAAATTCCGAAAATTTTATAAAAATATTTTAAAACTTAGACTAAAAGTAAATCTAAAACTATCGTATATCAACTTATCATAATTTAGCCTATCTACTATGTTCCATAAAAGCTATTAAAACTGGCAGAACGCTCAGTTGATTTTTAAAAAGAAAACAAAAAACATGAAAACTAAACTGATTACTTTCCTTTACAAAAATATCACATGGTATGAATCAGATCTTCAGTTTTATTTAATTTAAATTCCATGACCAGAAACCACAGACAATACCTCAAAAATAAATTTTAGCCTCGTTTTATAACATGGAATTATCTTAATATGAAGATTTTGTGGGCGTTCTAATTATCCGTCGAACTCTAGGTAAAATTCATATTGTGCAGCTATTCAAGAGATTTAACATGCTGCAAAAAATCTAACAATATAACCTTTTTCCTATGAGATAATCGCAAATTTATGTTTTTCTTTGTAATTGGAATAAAAATCATGGATTTCTTTTTTCCTAAACAAAAGTTGCCAATGTTCAGCACTCATGACACCATCCACACAAAATTTCATGATGATCGGTTGAGTAGTTAAGGCGTGAAAAAATTACAAACAGATACATAAACAAAGTTACTTTTGAATTTATAACATTAGTAAGGATTAGATGCCCTATTCCTGGCCGATTTGTTGTTTTTCATTGACACTTAGGCACGTTCAGAAATGTTTCGTACCTAAAACTGTAGGTTCCTTCTTGAGGGGGGGGGGATTCTTCAGCATGATCCCCCTAAAATGGTAGTCTGTATCCATTCCTGCCTCAATCAACCTCGATTATTGGGATATGACTGTACAATATTTACAAACTAGTGTAACAGTTAACATGAAATTTGGTAAAATCAATTTTTTGGAACAAAAACAATTACATTTTTTAACATTTCCTCAAGAGGAAAAAAAACAGACAAGCGGCATTATTCAAAAATTGTACTTCACTATTTTGTAATCAATGTTCAAAGATACATTGTATGCAGTGTTATTACTTTATTACCTACCACCACAAGATATCAAATGTTTCACCATTCTGTTTTTTCATGAGAATTTGAAAAAAAAAACTTATAAGTTATGCTGTAAGTACATTTAACCTTTGGAATTTTTTAATGAGCCTCCGTGTAAAAAAAAACTCATGGGCTATAGCTGTAATATGACTTAAAAAACTCAAAGGTACAGGTTTGCAGATAACATATAAACACCCCCCCCCCCCACAAAATACTCATTTCAGAAGATATATAATAAACAATTTCTGATGATTCCATAAGAATCCGTAAGAAAGAATAGTTACTTGGTCGTTGCGAGTTTTCTCAAATAGCATGATTTCTTTCAAATGCTCTTGTTTCAAAACTGCATCTTTCATTTCCTCCATGGCTAATTTCTCTCTTGCTAAATCTTTCTACAATTGAAGAAAATTTCAATGAGAAGAGATATACTTAGAATAACATCTGAGTTACAACTTTTTTTTTTAAATGCTTTCACTTATTTCATGTCAGTAACAAGCATTTTTACCTTAACCCAGGGCTCTCCAACCTACGGCCCGCATGCCGGTTCCGGCCCAGGAACAGATTTAGTCTGGCCCGTGGGAAGCTTACAAATTTTTTTTCTTTTTTTCGGAACAGACTGTCTAGTTGGAAATATAATTGAGGCATTATTTTTAATTACAATCAATTATTTAAAATCTTTTTATCGTTAATTTTAACCATTTTTTAATCAATTCATACTGTTAACTACGAGTACAACACCCATTTCTCTTTTTGAGAACAGATCTCTTTTCTCCGTGCTACATTCTCCTGTTAGTCCCCTGGCATGGGGCATTTTCTGGCCCCAGGAAAAACATGTGCTCACTCCTGTCTTCACCACTGTTTAATTAGTGGTCAGCTCAGCCTGAGAGGGAGGCTGACACTAGATTTAAATGTTCATTGCCATACTTTAATGATAGATCCTGAATTTTGCAAAAAAAACTTGATAACAGAGATTGAAAGTCTCTCACAAATAGCTTTGAAGACTTTGATCGAGCATCAGACAAAATTTAAACTCTTTCAAAACCCTTTTAAGTGTGATATTGATAAGGTGCCTTCTGAAATGCGACTTGAAGTCATTGAGTTAATAACTGATGACTTACTCAAGACAGCTTTCCAGGAATGCCACAAGGAAGGTAACCTACTTCCATTTTATAGTTCTCTACCAGAAAAATACTTTAAAAATTTAAAAAATCATGCTAGAGCTATGTTTTCTCTTTTTGCATCCACTTACAAATGTGAACAGATGTTTTCAAATTTAAAGTATATTAAATCAGACGAGCATTTAAAATGCCTCCTAATGATAGGAACTACAAAGTTTGTCCCTGAAAGGACTGAAATTTTATCAAACTAAAACAATTTTCTCATTATTTTTTTAACTTTTTAAAATATTTTAAAAGCTTTACACGTGTTGTGTTATTATTTATTTCCAAGTTTTTAATCAGCATTAATTTAATAAAATAAATTTGTAGTACATTTCAATAATTTTGTCTTGTATCACTCACTCATTAGCCTTTTTAAAAAAAAACTTCACTAACGTGATTCATATAAGCGGTGGCCACTGCACAAGGAAATATAGCAATTTAAAAGCTAGCGCAATTTTCAAAATCACCACTGAGCGCTTAAATAAAATACATATAGAAAAATTTATTCGCAATGGATCGGGGGGGGGGGGGGGGGACTTGAACATCCAAGCTAAAATATTGTTGAACCGGCCCGCCTCGTCTCCAAAAATTTACAATGTGGCCCGTGAGTGAAAAAGGTTGGAGACCACTGCCTTAACCTCTTCAGTCGGAATTACTAGACTAAAAATGTTTATATTTGGTATACAGTGTACTATGGTAAAAGGTATCTTACAGACAAAATTTTAAGTTTGTTGGAGAACAATTAAGAGAGTTATGGCACGTCCAATATTCCGGATTTTGAAATTAATATTTCATTCAAAAACACAATAAAATACCAACCAAACTTCATCACAAAATGTTCTTCATACAATGATAAATATAAGCATTTGAAAAGATTAATTAAAGATTATATATTTTTTAAAAAATCAGGAAAAAAACCTCGCTTTTCAGACAAATATACATGGTTGGGAAAATGAGCCACTCTCTATCTCCCAATCCTTGAGATAGTGTCAGCATTGTCAATCCCAAAACGAAAAATTATTTCACAGATTATAATAAGCAGAATGTAAAAAGCCAACAACTACCAAAAAAAAAAAAAAAAAAAAAACATCAAGTAATTCAATCAATTATTAAATAATTAAATAATTAGCAGCTGTTTAAAGTGTATGTCCTGTATACTGGACACCAATCTGAAGGGGAATATCATACAAAATATGCTACAGATTAGCTAGTAAAAGTCTCTTTAAAAAATTCCTTGACTTTTCTTTTCAATAAACAAATAAAGTTTCTGCAGCATTGTCAGTAGGTTTCAGACACAGCTGTAAAGTCGACAATTTTTTATACATTATCACACTCCAGGGTACCGCATACTAGAGCCGCTATATAGATGGGCCTACGCATCAGCTTAAGTTAAGCCATTTTGGATCAGATATTTAATTGTTGCGCTGCTAGGGTTACCACACAGCAACGTTTCAGATTTCGCCAAATGTGTTGAAAATAGTATTTTAATTAATAAACAATTCACATATCATTAATAATTGCTCACAGTGACAATCACCAAATGCGATCTCGCCAGAAAAGGCAACACCACTTAAATATGCGCTCCGATCCAAAATGGCTAATCTTAAGCAGTGTCACTTCCCATACAAAAAATGAAAACAATCTTATGAGGGCCAATTGAAGATCTGAAAACCCCTTTATAATCATAATAATCAGTAATAATTTTACTTAGAAGAAAATTCTTACTTTTAGTTTGGCCATATCTTGGATTAGGGGACTGAACTTTGATTTGCATTTACCAAGTTGTTCTTTATATTTATTTAAAGTATCACAAGAGTTTTTATGAGCAAGCTCAGCTTGTTGGAATTCTGTAACGTTCAAAGATGCAAGTCTTTTCTGTTTCTGTAACAAGGGAACACAAATTAATAAAAACAGTTCATATGCTTGTTTTTTTTTTTAAACAGCTTTTAAGGTAATAGCATGCAACATTTAAAAAAGTATAAATATCTTCACAGATGATGATCAAGCACAAATAACAACAGAGAATGATAATAAAGGGCTAATTATAAGTCTGCCCTTAACTATCAGAGGTCCTTTTTTTTTCTTTTTGCCAAATGCATTGCCATACAAGTAATTATGATGTAGTGAGTAGTACAAAACAATGTAAGCATAAAATAGTAATAATAATAATAATAAAATACAATCAATTAGTAGCATATAATTATTTTCCAAAAAAAAAAAAACAATTATTTTACTTTAAATGCTTTAAAGTTTTTCTTCTTTCCTGATGATTAAACATTCAAATGATAGCATAAATAGGAATATCCAAGATTGAACCAATTGATCGATTATATTTTATTAGTGTTTCTGCTAAAAATCTAAGCAAAAATAATTCTTAATAATGATTTGTAATTGAACAATAGGGCTATGTCTGTAGTTGAACCAATTTTGTACCTACAAATGAAATTTGTAGGTACGCAGAAATTAGAATTTAGGAAAAAAGCTTTTCATTTCAGCCACTCAAACATAAAATAGTCATATTATGCACATTATTCAGTTATCAACAATTTTACACATAATATTTAGGATGAATGAAAAAAAAAAAAAGCAAAGGATTAAAATTTAATCATTCTTTGAAATCAATTACAAATCGACATGTTCAAATGAGCTGTAGAGAGCAAAAGTGGTGTAAGACTTTTTTTTACAATTTGTATTTGTATTAATTGCTTTTAATTTCATTCCACATCATGTGAAAGTGTTGCAAGTCCAACAGAAATAATAACAAAACGGAACAGCAGTAGCGTTTTCAGGAGTACTCCAAACTTAAGTTTTTAGGAGAGCTGAAACTCTCAATTTGAAAAATAGAACTCGAAATTTTGCCGAATGGTCAGATAATATATTATTTGAATAAATAAATTTCTGGAAGGTCACTGTGTCCGCCCATTGGAGTGTCCTGAGTGTTTGGTGCAGAGGGGCTACAAAGCCACTACATTTCTCGAAATCTTGTTTTATTGATTTACATTACTTTTGCTATCAGTGGCAGAGGCGGCGATTGGGACTGAAAAGGGGGAGGGAGGGGTTAAAAAAAACCGACAACTAAAAGCCAGAAAACTTTAAGTGGCGTCAAAAAATTAAAAAAAAAAAAAAAAACGAAATTTTGCCTGGGCTATTTTTGACTTAACTCATGTTTTCTTAAAGATTTTGATGAAATGTACACAATAGCTTTGTACGAAGAAACACTTAGACATGAATTAGACTTACATTATTTATCCTGTATTTTGAGGTGTCACAAACACTTGGTAATAATTTCATTGAACAAGTATGGCTTGTTTTTAGCCTACTTTCCCAGTAAAAGTCAGAAAAAGAAGAAAAAAACATGAAAGAAAGCTTAATGCATCTTAAAAATATCGCAAAAAAAAATAATTAAATAAATATTGAAAAATTAAAAATTGGAAAGTAGGGTATTGAGATGGGGAAAAATGTCTGTCGGTCCGTCGGTCTGTCCCCCCCTAATAACTTTTGAATGAATAGTCCGATTCGAACAAACTTTTTTTGTTCGAAAGATCTCGACGAGGACACCTCATTCCCATAATTCATTTTTTGATTTGAACTTTTTTTTGTTCACTTTTGAACAGTTCAAAAAACTTAACATTAGCACCTACGGGAAATTGAAAGTCAATGTCAATTCCGTACTTGAATGCGGATTTATTTCAAACAAATTTTGTTGGAAATAGCTCTTGACGCCAAACTCCAGACTCCGACTCCGAGAATTTAGAGGCACCTGACTCCGACTCCTGTGCCCGACAATTAATCGGACTCCGACTCCCCGACTTCGACTCTGACTTTGTAGCTTTGGCAAAAATTTATACATGGAGGACAAATGACTGACTTCGATTCTTGGATATTCGTCTCCGACTCCTTTATCCCAAAATGAGATTGACTCCGACTCCACAGCTATGGTTTTCATTGTGAAATAATTATTGTTGATATAATTTGTTTTTATTTTCACGCTAAAGTTTTAATTTAGGTATTCAGTTTTCGGCGAATAAACTCGAAGTCATTTATGTTTCTACATAACGATATGTGCAGACGATTTTTTTTTTTTTTTGACAATGAAAAGTATTTCTTTAAGTTGACATTTTGTTGTTTTTATTTATTTTGGTAAGTGCATTAATTCATTTAAGAAATTATTTTTGGCAACAGGGGAAAAAGAAACGATTTTTTTTTATATGATGTATTTAGTTTAATAAGCTTATTAATTTTAATTATTTTTTAGTTATGAAAGCTGTTAAAGAATTTTTTTATGGGGAAAAAAGTGTATTAGCTGCTTTATTTAAAAGGTGCTGCTTTTTTTTTACGCATCTAAATTTTTCAGATGTGTGAGGAATACTTTATTCCTGGAAATTATCAAAAATATGTTTGAAATAATTTGCCATTTTAGCTATTTTTGAGAATATTGTTCAGGTACTAGAAAGTAGTATAGGTATACGGGAAAGTAGGCTCGTATAGTTCTAGACGGAACTTCTTGTTTAAGTAAAACAACTGATTTACTAATATCTAAACCATGAATGCATAAACTAAAAGTTAGTGCGAAATGATGTTTCGTAAACAGATGTACTAAGTAAAAACAAATAATTATGCTCTGAAAATTTTGACATTTCTGCTTTTTTTTTTTTTTATAATTTCCAGTTATGTTCTTTATTGGAAAATAAAACAAATAAATGAAACAAAACAGTGTGGGAAGGGGGAATCCCACTGATCAGTTGTTGGTATAAAAGTTCCATAACTGATGTAATTTGTAATTTATGTAATCTAATAATTAGAAATTCAGCCGTTGATCCCTTCAGTGGGTAGATAAAATGAGCACCAAGAGTACTTGGGAACCAAACACTGGGGGTTCTACGTTAGGCTGCCACCTAACCGGAACATATGCCTTGCACTCCAGAGCCCTGGTCAGGAAAACCGAGTTGGGCACAGTAGGGCTTAGCCCTCACGGGCTGTCGTGCCACAGGGTTTGGTTTTTAATAATTAGAAATGTTGACATTTGTATTTTATAAATTGAAACAAATAAAAATAAAAAGAGAAACTAGAAACATTTTTCTAAAACTGAATTTGAAATAAATGCAAAATATAAATGAAATACAAAAGAAGTTGTTATTTTGTACTACTTTTCTGATTTAATATTGAAAACTTCAAACAAACACTTACAGTTTTCACTTGATTCAAAATCTTGTTTTGTTCCATTGTATCATGCTGCATTCGTACTTTGAATTTGTTACTCATCTCCATCTAAGGAGAGAATTCCAGTATGAGCTATCATAAAACGCTTCACGCAATCTCTCTTCCTAGCAATAAATTGTGTAAACAATATTGCAAAATAAATAAATGAATGAATAAATAAATAAAATAAAGCAAAGAAGAGGAGAGAACATGGGAAAGAAAAAACAATAAGTAAATAAATGAATAAATAATTTTAAAAAAAAGAGAAGAGCATTGTTTGCAAGGTTTCCAAGCACATGAAATTGGAACAGTTTATTTCAAGGTCTTTTAAGTCTACAAACCCCTTAATGCCAGTGACTAATGGTAACTTGTGAGAGAGACGAAATACGGAGATGGAAGAAAACCAGTGCTGATTTGATGATTTTAAATAAGTTAGTAGTTATTAATTACTAGCAAAGAGTGGCATAGTGGGATTTGCTGTTAAAGAAAACAAGATAACAAAATCTAAAAAATGTACAAAACTTCAATTTCTAGAATTTTAAAAAGAAATTTCAAAATGGGCAGTGCACAGCAATGGAAATAAAATTTTGGAATAAAGGACAAGACGTAATAAAAATTAAAATAACTTGACTTTTGTTCTGTGTTTAGTTGAGACAAAGGAGGTTTTATAAAAGAATTTGCTCTTAATTCAACGGCATTTTATGTTTTTAAACAGTATCAAATACAGAGTTTAAATTTCATAAAAGTCCATCTTATTAAAACTAGAGTGAACAACGAATAGTTGAATATTTTCGAAAACTTTTTCATAACATACAGGGGGATTCTCGAACTATACGCTTCCTTTGATGTTGTTGTTCACCAGTCACATGGTCGAAATTGCATCAAGTGTCAATTCCTATGTGATCAAGACTAAAAAGAAAGTAAAGATTAATCCGAGGTGTATAAGAATCGGGCTAAGGACATCAAATGAAGGCAAACTTGCAAGTTCCATGAAGCACTTCAGATTAAGACACAAAAAAATTACAACTTTCTTACTAATTTATATTTTAATCAGTTTTTCCAAAGATTTGAAACTGATTTCAACTGATTTCAACACTCAAATCTTTCAACAATCAAATAATTTGGAAAACTGATTTGAAATCAATTTTCCAAATTGACTAGGACCAGTTTAGCTGGGCCGCCCAGAGCCTGTTGCTGGTCGTCACTTTTGTATTTGTATTTTTCGAAAAATTTCCTTTCATTGACAATTTTATTGACAGTTGGCCTTTTAAACAAATCATGATTCATTTGCTCTATATTGTGTGCGAATCATTGGGGTTGAAGTAATAACTCTTTGTTATTACACTTAAAAGCTGAACATTATGAATTTAGGTTTATTAGTGAGAACATAGTGAAGTAATGCATGCTACAAGACAGAATTAACAAAGCACAAGTTGAAAGTATAAACCAGGTCTTCTCCAACTGTGGTCCCCGGACCCCTTGGGGTCCCCCAATACATTGGGGGGGGGTAGACACAGTAGTAGGAGGGGAAAAATGTTCTAAACATGTTAAATGATATGTCCAGCTTGGGATATTTGTTGAACTTAAGAGCAGATTGGGATCATATTTTGGCATACTTGGGGAATCATTGCTTTCTTTTGTAGAAATATAATTTCAACATCTTTCTCTGATTACCAGCCATTAGAATCTCTCAGTATGAAACTACTAGAAATTTAGTTGCAATAAATCGCTGTTAGTTGGTGTCAAGAATGCCGGGAAAAAGGATGGCTTTCCCTGGTCAAAGACCATCCATTGTTGATGGCAATAATTGACATCTGCCTTACAATATTGCTTTAAAATTAACAGCAAGAACTACTGGTATAACTGAATGGATCATGTCCATAAGCGCTACAAAAAGTGTCCCAAAAACATTTGCTAAGTGTTCTAAAAGAAGACTTATGACAATATTCAAAAAGTTTTCTTAAATGCGTTTCTAAAATTGTAGAAATGTGTACTGAACCAAAACAGTGTACAACAATACTAATGATAGGAAAATGTTGGAATTAGGCTTTTTTTTTTTGCTCCTTTTTTCAGCGGAAACCAAATAAGCAAGCTTGTGCAATAAAGATAATACACAATAGATAACAAAAATGCAAAAAATTGAAAAATTTGCAGTTACTGCCCTTTACCAGCACATGGCAACATTGACAAACACAATCAACAATTTCCCAAGGCATCTATTCCACCTCAATAATAACTTTCTCAGTTTTTTCAGGTTTTCAAAACACATTACAAGACATTTTCAGGAACTAAGCTTTTGAGACATGAGAGTTAAAATGTATTGAAAGTTGTAAAAATATCAACTGTATTCTTGAATAAAAGTTCATCAATTGAATTGCAGCTTTTGTTTTGGAAAAATAAATGTAACGGAATATTTACATTTAAATATTAAAACCTTATTAATTCTCTGGTTTTCCAAACACATTACAAGACATTTTCAGGAACTAAGCTTTTGAGACATGAGAGTTAAAATGTATTGAAAGTTGTAAAAATATCAACTGTATTCTTGAATGTAAGTTCATCAATTGAATTGCAGCTTTTGTTTTGGAAAAATAAAAGTAACGAAATATTTACATTTAAATTACCTTCAATATTTTGAATACTCTTTAAATGTTACACAAAAAATATTTATAAGAAAAAATAAAGCAATATAGAAAATATGTCCACAATAAGCATGCATGAGATCAAAGGTAGGCAGATTTGATTAGTTCAACAGAAAGACTTACTTTATGTTTAATACTGTCATCAAAGTATTTCATAACTTTCTGAAGAACAACTTTTTTTGTAACAGGATGCCTTCCTCCATACCTTATGTTAGCATCAAATTTTGATTTTTCCTCTTGTAGTTCTTTGAGTGAAATGTCTAGAGATTCCACTTTAAACTAAAAGAAAATCACAAAATCTATAAATCAGGATGTTCCACAACATGAGTTAACATAGTAATATAATGGCTGATAGCTGCAATTTACAAAAAAAAAATAAATAAAAATAAAATAAAAATAAAAAAAATAAATAAATAAATAAATAAATAAATAAATAAATAAAAATAAATAAATAAATAAAAAAATATATTAACTGGATGGATTGGGCAAGCAGATCTCTAGACTCCAGTCCTATAGAGCATGACTGGAACTCTCTTGGGGCCCATTAGCAACTCACAACACCCCTCCAAGGGCCCTACATAGCCTGGGTACAGCGTTGTTGAACAAGTCGAAAAAATTGCCTCAGGATCCAATAAACTGTTTCATTTCAAGTATAAGGACCTATATGTCTGTTAGAGGGGATCAAACCATTGTTTTTTGTTCAATTTTGCCACCGCTGTTTCATACATTCCAACTCTAATGAGTGTTATTTATGATCACGGGTGTGTTTTTAAATTTTGGATGGGTTATTTGTTTAATATTGTTTCAATGTATGTTCACACCAAATTTCATTAAAATAGGTTCAATAGTTTTAGAGATAATTGAAAAAATCTGAAAATTCTCTTAGTTTCTTGCACCAGTGTATTTTAAGTAATGGACTTGTATTCTCAAATCCTTGACAAGAGTCATTTGTTCACAGTTTTTGGTACTTTTCAGCTATTAGTATGATTATAGTAATTCAATGATTGTTTTTTTATTTTTTTATTCATTGTTACCATCTTTGGACAAGCTTACGTAGAAGCTGCCTATTTGGTGATACCATACATCATTTTGTTATTTTAATGGACTTTTAAACAAAACAATCCTTGAAACAATAATTAAAGTTTCCTTAAAGTGATAACGATTCACCAAATATTGAAATTAAGACCTTAAAGTAAAATAATTTGCCAAACAAACAAGTTATTATGTAACATAAAAAATACAGATACAATTATTTCCCAAACCAACTTTAAATGCTTCATGAACATGTTAAATAAACAGCTAAATAAATGTTTTAAGTCAAGCAAATGTTATTGGCTTTATTAAAATTTAAAATCAGAAAAAAGGAGCAAATATGATGATGACACGAATGTTATTTTCTATTTTTAACAAGGTAGAAAGTAATCAAGTTGTCAAGCCAAGTGAGGTACCAGTAACAGAAAAGTACAAAGATTTTTTGTAACAAATTATAATTTTTTAAGGAGTTATCATCCATGATGTTTGATAAAGTCATAAAGATAACAGAAAAAAAAAAAAAAAACTCAATATCGATTCTTAAAAACTTTTTGACAAAGTACTACATGATGCTTTTTTTGAAAAATTAGTTTGTATTTGAGCAGATGGAAAACTACAACTTGAATTAAGAAGAATTAACCAACAAAGAAGAAAAAAAGATTGTCAAAGGCAACTATTCTCACAAGGAACTCACACCCAAGTAAAAAAGGAAAAACAAATAAATAAAGAGACAAAACTCAAAAAGAGAGTGACAGCAAAAGAAAAGCAATAGAACATTTAGTTTGTACACAGATCTCATTTTTATCGTGTTAACGAAGGTGGAAGGAAACCAGAATACGGGATTAAAATCTATTCTCCTGTGGATCCAAACGTATTTCTTTCTTGCTGTCTCCGTTTGGAACTTCAAAAATGTCACAAAAAGGAGGGTATTGTTTTTCGGACCCTTTTGAAGCTACGGTGGCACATACACATCCCGAGGCAAGTCATGTGGGCGCCTGTCATTGAGGGCGGCTGATAGCAATAGAACTTCTTTAAAAGGTTGTTTCTTAAAATTTCTTGGTTGCTAACGGGAAAAGAGGGTCAGAACGGTACATTCCTAGTTCATTAGAGCGGACAAAATCTATTTTTAGCACATTTCAATAGCTCAAGAATTGGTTTCAGTGAAGTTGCATTCTGCATTTCATCACTATACATCGCAGTCAAAATTCTGGAAAAGCAAGTTATATCACGCTCGAGAAACATGTAAAAGTCATCAACTTACGCAAAAAAGGAAGACCAAAAAGGAAATTAATGTAAAAAGTATATTTTTTATATAAAAAATGAGAAAAAAAGTTTCATACACTGCATGAAGAAGATAAATAACAGCTATTGGTGCTGTATTTGCATATTCGAAAATGATCTTTAAGAGCAACCAACCTCCATTAACGACCACTTTTTTTAGGAATGGAGAGTGGTTGCATCAGAGAAGTTTCACTATACATGGCAAAGACAATCAATACACTTCAGTAAAAAAAAAAAAAAATAGCATTCTTACTTTTAGACTTTGAATTGCATCTTTACATTCAATTTCTTTTATTTCCAACTCTTTCTGTACCTGCTCAAGTTTTTTCTGGGCAAAGCAACACTTTTCAGCAGATGAAAGAGCCAGCGTGTAGTCTTGAGGTGAGAGCTCTTGATCAATTTCTACCATTGCTAGAGTATTTCGAACAGCTTCATCTTCACATAATATATATTCAAAAACTTCATTTTCTAAGGACAAATTCAAGTTCTGTTCTCTGAAAAATAAATCACAGGAAAAGTAATGAATGGCAGGTCGTATTTTTAAATCATTAATTAATTTTTAAACATTCTTAAGCAGAATTAAGATTCCTTTAATTAAAATGCTTCAGTAATTCTCCAGCACCAAATCAATTTTTCAAATCTTTTCAAAAACATGATAATTCTGTGTTTTATCAACAGTCAAATAATTTTTACAGTCAAAAAACGGCTATCTTGCTATGCTTTGGAATTACATATAAAATATTTAAGAATCCCAACAACAATAGAGAAGCAAACGATCACTTTCAAGGCCTTTACCTCTGAATTTAGGGAAGCTCAGTCTCATTACAAGGCTCTTTATTTGGGAAATTATTTTACAAATTACAGGCTCTTGTCATTTCAATTTTATTAAGTTTTATTCTCAGAGGTTTAAAAAGAAAAACAAATGGCTGCATTGAATCTATATGGTTTTAAAATCCATGGTGCAAGTAGTTTTCATAACCATAACTTGCATTTTCAATTTCTTGGACTAAAATTGCAATAAATAATATAAATTGCAAAAATAATTTCATACTGAATAAAATTATTTTTGTACATTGTAGAAGACTAAGCATTTGCCTGAAGTGGCAACTGCAAAGAAGGAACCAAATTTTTGCTTAAAAGAAGTACAAAAAACCGGAGCTATAAGTTATATTTTTAAGCACTGTAAAGTAATCAATCTTACCAGGGTTGTTAAGAGCGAACCAAGGCAAGTTACTTTCCCACAGGCCCGGATCTATAAATTTTGGGCTCCCCTACAAACAATCAGCAGGGCTTCTAACTGCATACCAGATTTTTATGTCACTAAGAGCTGCAGACCCTTTTAATGGAGTAGTAGTTTGTTGAGAGAATGGGTGGGTGTTTTCTATGTTTATATTTTGTGTGGTGAGACAGGGAAGCATCTATAAAGTATTGAGTTGATCTCAGTGTTATCCAGAAAGAATGCTTGCTGAAAAATCATTCAGTCGGAGGTAAACAATTTAATTTTTAGCTCTACGGTAAATATTCAAATTTAACTTTTTTAAAAATTTCTTTTTCATTTCTTTATTCACGACTGTAAACAATTTTTGTCAGTGCCATTTAGGTGTAATTTCGGACTTGTATAACGCTCCTACTAGTGTTGTTGAAAAACAAAAAGTGAAGTTTTCAACACAGCAAATTGTGGAGAAAATTTAATATGATATCACTGTTAATTTGGAAATAGCTGATAACTCAATTCAATATTTGCTTTCATAATTAAAAACAAACTTGAAAAAAAAAGTGGTTTCTTTAAAACTAAAAATTTGTAAAGTAACCTATATTAAATATTTCCCCCCTAAAAATTAGAATGAAGCATTTTCTTTCCTTTCTTTACTTGAAAAATCCTTTTAAAATGTTAAATTATATCATTAGTAGTTTTAGTCTTGCTTAATAATAATCAAAACCTTTAAGAGTGGTCACCACCCCTGCATAGCCAAATTTTCAAAGGGTGGATTGCTCAAGAGAGGTTTTACTACATTAAAATATAAGATAATTCACCAATTTAAACAAAACAAGTCATTCATCAACATGAAGAGTTCTATTAATGGATGGAGGTATTATCATAACGAGAAACATTAGGTGAGATTTGAGAATTATTTGCCGATCTAATCAAAGGCAAAACACTTATGCTTGTCAAACATTAAGGTTAATATAGCCAAAATTTTAAATTATACATTCGAGCAAAACAAACTATTAAACAAGACTAAAAATTACATTACAGTGGGGGGAAAAAAAACAACAACAAATAATTGAACAAAGCTTGTAAAATAAGATGTCAAAAAAAAAAAAAAAAAAAAAAACAAGTCATTAACTAATATGAAAAGATTCATTAAATATGATGTACAAAAGTCAAAAATGACAAACAGTTATTTCAGCAATGGGAAAACTTTCCACTCATTTGACATGTTCTATGTTACAATAATTCTTCCAGAGCTTCTACTATGGTAGCATTCTTTGCAAAATGCAAAAATACTAACTAAATTATAAAAATGAAGCAAGGCATTTTCGCTGCTTTGCTTCAATAATATTGTTTTAAAAAACAATCTTTGATTTAGTGTAAGCAAGTGTAGCAGTATTCAACTTAATTTTGTAACAAATCTGAGCTAAAATGTTTAAAATAATTTCAAGTGCAACAATACTCAGTCTTAATGGGCATTATGTCCCACCAATAACTGCCTTTTATTGGGGCAAGGGGCGTTGTTTTAAAACTAGAACTTGCATGTTATCACTGCTAAATTCTAAATTAAATATTTCAACTGTAAAAAAATTAATATTAGCTAAATTTATTTTTCTTTGATGTTACGGCTAAACTTTCAATTTAGCCTTCAACTGAACATGAAATACATCGAGGCAATTAGAAAGATATGAGAGCGCATTATTTAACCATCCAAATTTTAGTATTTTTCTGAAGATTTTTTTCAAACTTTCGCTCACAAAGTTTTGAGCTTGGCTAAAACCTATCTCCTATCTATCATTTAAGAATTTGCTCAAAATGCTCCAAGCTCGTTTCACTTCTCATCTTAGAAAACGCCCTTACCCTTTTTTAATAATTAAAAAAACTTCAATCGTATAATTAAAAGCCAAAGACTAATTAAGTCTTTTGCGTTCCCGATAAGAATTAACACTAACTGAATTTCTTCATGTAGCTGTCTAAGCACATCATCTGCCATCTCATCCAAACGATGTGAAATATCTTTATCATTTAGGATACTTTCTCCCACACGCAAGCAGAAATATGCAGATGATTTGTCATTTTTTGACTTGTCTTTGTTTAGTTCTAAACTGTCTTCAGATATACTTTCTTCAGCTAAGAATTCAGAGATGTCAGTTTCATTCACATTGGGTTCAGACTTTAAATTTCTCGAAGTGTCCAATAATTGCACATTATTATTCAAATTTTCTTTTGAAATACTCAATTTTTCAGTATTTAAGTTTGAAGAAACAGCTTCTGCCGTAGAACTATATTCCGGTTCTTTCAACTCAGGAGTAGTTGAATCAAGTCCAGGTTTTCCTTCATTTCCGGTTTTGGAAGGAGTACCTACACTTACTTCCTTGTTATAACTGTTTACTTCACTCATATTTTCTATGAAATATTGGATACTTGAACGTTAATATCATAATCATTATTTGAACTTCTCCTCAATCACCATAGCAACACAGAATAGGGAAAAACCAGTTGTTGCCATTGCCTGAATCATAAATGTCAGTAGGTATGATAAAGTAGGGAAAGTTCTGAAAATAAGTCTTTTCTCTCCAGTTTACACAGAATTACTAGGTATTACTATAAAAAGTTTTTATTTATTTTATAATAATTATTTTTTAAATACTGAATTTGATCTGTTGCTCTTCTTGAAACGAGGTTAGGGGAGTGATTAGGTGGTAGTGTTTTTTTTTTCTTTTCGTTTTCTGCATCTGTGATTGAATCGACTCTAATTGGGACATGATAAGCAAAATATGCTTCCTCCGTATTGCATGAAGGTTGTCATATCAGGAAAGATCATCTAGCATCAATGCTGCTTCAGTATAGTTATGTTGCTCCCTTTATGCTATTAGCAAACTGCCGCAATTTTGAGTCAAGTTGTATGCAATATAATATCAAAAACATATCAAGGTAGGCTGCGCTTGCAATGTTGCATACATATTGTTATAACAGGAGAATGACAAGATGTAGTCATGACAGTGAGAAACCAGTCTTTAGGCAAGCTTTTGCCTTGCTTTTGTCATCTTACATAAACATTGTCATTTGTCACAACAGAAAAATGACAGGATATATTGTCGTGACAGTATGAAATCTGTACGTGAGCCAGATGTTTTATTTATTTATTTATTTGTATTTTTTTCACTTCCAACTCAAGAATTAAATTTCATTCTTTAACCATCTCTGCTAGTCTTCAAGACAAAGAATTAATTAATTTTGTAGCCTAAGAATATTTTCGTAAGGTTCACACACAATCAGAAATTCACATAAAGATATTTCGTTTGTAGTTTTCGCACTTTTCTTGTATGCAATGAAAACGTCTTCATTCGAATGCTTGATTTAGTTCTAAATTTATGCTTGTCATAGTACTATAAAGACATAAAATGGCTAATTGTGATTAATTATTGAGGAAGTTTTTTAGAGCACATTTAATAGCTATGATAACAAGCAAAAATAAATAAATAAACTAAAAGTTCATTTTCGAGAGGATGTCAGCATTGAAAATAACGTTTAGAGAAAAAATATTTTTTTCTTTAAGAATAACATAAATAGTCATAGACAAAATTAAACATACTTGTGAGCTTGAAATAATTATAAAAAAATCCCTTGCTAGTTGTAGCCAAGTTTAGGAACGAAAAACAGTTTTTTCGACCATTTCTACTATTAATCGCACGTGCATTAATAAATAAGTGGAGTTATGAATCATTTATAAGTAATTCCTAAAACTATAATATCCCGAACTAATAGTTGTTAAGCTACCGACTATTAGCAAAGCCTAAAAATTGCACCCACGTGCAGCAGACTTTGACCTCGACCGAGTAGAAGACAGGAAAGAAGCAACAATACAAGGAAAGCTGGGAAAAAATAACTCTGCACATTCGCAACTATCCAACAAAGCCCTCCTGCTCTATTGTCAATTAATTACCCTGACGGCGACAGCATGAAATCAGTAATTATCTTGACGACGTCAAAGTATAGATACAATAATAATTTGAATATATTTTTTAATATTGATGCCGATAGTATGAATGCAAGTAATGCAAGGAAATATCAATGTTAATAGTTTAAGACGTATAAAATGTTGCCTACGTGTTGTTATTGAAATATTATTTTTTTAAGTCTTTATGCAGTATAAAACACGTTCTTATTGACGCCGGCAGTATAATATCAAGATCTGTCTAGGTTTAATGCAAGAAATTTTGTCTATAGGGGAAATGGTAATATCGCAGGTCATAAGATTAAAAAAAAAAAATAATAAAATAAAATCTGAGACACCATCAGTAGTTCTCGAAAAAGAATAGGAATAACCAATCGTACAGAGGTTGAAATTGGACGGATATATGTAATGGATTGGATGGGACATCTGTAGTACAGTATGTATTGGATGGATATATAATTAGATGGAATAATTGTAAGTTAACAAGTTTATTGAAAAGCCATTTTTACGTAACAAGTGTAACAAAATTGGCTCCTCAGCCAAGTTTTGTAAGGGAGAGATCAAATGTTCAGACTGTGGGTTTGATCGTGAAATCTCTAGGAAAATAACAACTTGTTTCAGCTGTCAGGGAAATCACAGTGCTGAGGACGAAAAATTGCCCAGTATTGAACTAGTATGTTTTGGCCATCATGAAACTTTCTTCTATATCTTTCTTATGAATTTTGATCCCTCCCCATGCGTGACAAGGAAGCAGTATTTCCAATGAAAACGAAATTACACACGCAAAAACTTGACGACCATTTCAATTTCCGAATCATCGCAAAAGCAAAGCAAAGATCGAATTTATCATGCCGTAAATGCCGCAATTCCGAGGGACCCTCATGGCCATAGGGATATCTCGAATAACACTCGAAAATTCACTTAAGAAAATGTTTTACACAATTCCGTAATTGACTATGTCGCCCCCCCCCCCCCTCCTGCAAAGCCATCAGTGCTCAGAACTACGAAAAGTGCACAAGTAGAAGTGTAATAACGTCTTCAAAATGTGTAAAGTATTCAGGGGCGCCATGATGGGAGGTCACGAGTGGTTACTGGGACCTTCTAAAAATTTCCTTATTCAGAAAATTTTGCTCACGTATCGGCGAATTTGAAAACAATCTTGCAACACTAAAATTCTTTTTTTTTTCTTTTTCAAATTTTTGAATTGTTTTAAGTGATGCCTAGTGTTCCTTCTCATTGAATTTTATATAGTGTGCATGCTCGCATTTTATCACTCGCCAAAACTGAAATTTCATTTGGCAAAGTGAGAATTTTCTTCGTCCTAAAAATTTTGGTTCTGGGAGTCCCTGAAAGAAATGTGTTTGAGTGTCAGTGCAAAAGACTTTTGAAACACACTGCATATATTATGGAAAATATGTTTTTTGAAGAATTTTTTTAGGCATTTAGCGGGATACACAAATGTTGTCAACAGCCCGACTGTTTTTGCGATACTGAAAATACTGAGAACATGTCGATTGCAGACGTCGGTGTAGCGTAAACTACTTCAAATTTGTACCTTGTAAATAAATCCATTTTTCGTATTTGGTTGGTTGGTTTGGGTTTTTTTTTGGCGCATGAGCCTCTAGCGGCTATACTGCGCCAAACGATTGTTAAATAAAGGGGAAAAGAGCCAAAAAAGTGTCTTATTGTTAAGGGGCAAAAGACATAAAACTTCTACAATTTTGAAAGAAGAGCCAAAATATACACATAAATGAAGTTTTAAATTTTGAACGACGAGCCGAACGGAGTAACTGAGAAACAATTTGATTTATACAAAAAATGTAAACAACAAAACAAAGACAAGACAGAAACAAGGACAAAAGAACGAACACTAAATCAGAAACAAACGAGCTGATGTGTGCATCACATGACTTCCTTTTACTCCAATTTAATGTCATTTTCTTATTATTGGCAGTTTTAATGTGATTCAATAGTTTACTCTCTAAATACAACCAACAATGGCAAAATTGAAACCAGATTAAAAAAAAAGAAAATAAAAATATAAAAAAAATCAAACCCCCCTTTGGAGCATCCGAATGCAACCAAAAAGGCAGGTGCACAACTAGACTCCACTAGAAGTCTAAGTACCTAATTTCAACTTTCTAGGACATTCCATTTTTGAGTTATGCGACATACATACGCACATACGCACATACATACGTACATACAGACGACACGAGAAAACTGGTTGTAATTCACTCTGGGATCGTCAAAATGGATATTTCGCTTGTCTATACGTTCTTAGACACCTATCCACGTGTGGTCGAGTCGAAAAAATAACTGAATATTCATTCGGGGGTGAGCAAAATGGAAATTAAGGCCGATTTTTGAGTGAAAATTTTTTCGTGAATACAATACTTCCTCTTTTGTAAAAGGAAGCAAAACCGATTTGCTAGAGTAAGGGGAACAATTTATGATGAGGAGTGTTTTCGTATTTGTTGCATTCGTGTTCGTTAGAGACTCTTGGCAGTCGGCACACCTCAGGCACGGATAGAACGTATTAAATATTTTGTAACTTTTTTGTTTGCTTTTATTTTGTTTCATATGTGGGTTTATGGGGTTAACTTTTTATCAACTTCAAATTTTAATTTTCCAAAAAAAAAAAAAAATACTCGCCATGATTTACAGGAAGCTTCAACAGTTCAGTTTCAATCAAACGTTTCAAAACTTCTATAAAAACTTTGAAAAAGTTTGATATTATGCATTCGCAGCTTTCCTGTTTAATACTGTGAATGCAAAAAAAAAAAAATAAAATAAAAAAAAAAAAAAAATAAATAAATAAAATCCTTAATGTCAAGCATGCTATTTTAGTATCTGCTGCTAAAGGGAACATTTATCGCATTTCGTGTAAGCTCAAGACTATTTTCTGCATCATTAAAAGAATAGTTAATCATTTGGTGAAAAAACTCGTACGAAAAAATGTACAATTGTTGTTCTTTAAAACGTTGATTTTATGCTTTTAAATACATTTTTTTTTAAATGCATTGAATAACACAGTGCCGAAAAGGTTGTTCAGGGGGTTAGGAAAGCTTATTACCCCTTGGTCTACGTGGTGACGCGGCATGTGTCAAACCTGCCATACAACTGGCGAGCTCTCTCAAAAGAACTAAAACAATTTTAAAAAACAAAAAAGATATTCTAGAATTTTGGTTTCAACCTTTACGGACATATGTAACTTACAACTTTAATGCACCTATATATGTACACTAGCAAAAATACCCGGCGTTGCCTGGGACAGTAATAATTATGAGAAAAAATCGTTATTTGCTTTTGTTTTCTGTTTTAAGTGAAAGAATTTAAAACACATCTTTTTGACGTGATCAAAAATCGAGTTTCTTCCTTACCCATAAAACTAAAATAGCAATAAGTATAAAGAACAAAATAGTACTGATTTAGAAACGAAATCACTATATTTAAGCATATACAAATTTCCAAAACATGAAATTAATCTTCTCATGTTTAAAAAGATTAATCTCTTGATACTTTTTTTTTAACATGGAGTTTAAAACCTTCTCTGTATAACTATTGAAGTACTAAATTTAAAAAAAAAATATAGCCGCGCTCGTAATCCCCTTATATTTGCTTTAGTTATTTTGGGAAATTTCAATCATTGTGAGCTCTTAGTGCGATTTTACCGAATTTGCTTGAATCGTTTTGGAATACCTTCGATGATGCTCTCCCCCTTCTTTCCTTACTTTGTAAAACGATATGATATTAATTTTCATTGAGATATCATCGCCAGGTGCTGAGATACTTTTGGTCACCATATATTGGCGCTAAAGAGTTTCATCCGAAATGTTTCCAAAATAAGTAGTAAAATTTGGGGATTGTTTGACGTGCAAAAAGGAAAATTAATGGAAGTTTTTGTGCTGTTTGTGGATTTGCCTAATTTAGTTGCTGGATTATTTAACACAGTAAAAAAAAGTTTTTTTTAAAGATTCTTTGATTGGCGATATTTTGTTTACATGGTGAAAGCTGAGAAACATTATGACGTAGTCTTCGGCTTCAAAAACAGCGACGTTGAAAAAAACTGCCAAATGCATCAGTTACGGAAATCTTTTTTCAAAAATTTTGGCGATCTGCTGATTGATTGGATAATGAGTAAATGTTCAATCAGCATAAATAATATTAAAAACCATTAACTGCATTAAAGTTCCGTTTAAATGGAAAATGATCAGCCAAATCATGTATTATTTGCCAATCTTGTGAAAAAATCTTACTTCAAGATTTGACTTGAGAAAAGCCTTGAACAGTCACGAAAAGCAAAAATAGTCAACAATACAACAATTGCCGCTATCGACAGGGAGTTAAGATGATACACTAATTACTGTATTGAAATGAGGAAAACCTTCGAACATGGAACTAAAAAGCTCATAACTCGTTTTTTATTCTACTTAGAAATTTCGAACAGGTGCCATCTTCAGCAGAAAAATCAGAGCTTTCGATGGACATATAATGTAAATATGTGCAAGTATTTTTTCATCCCTATATTAGAGAATTTACACGAAAATTGAATTTTTTGCCCCCTAAGGGGGTTTGCCCCCATAACGGGACAAAAACTACCCTATGTGTTATTCTGATGCATAAGCTATATTATTGTAAAGTTTCATCAAAATCCGGTCAGTAGTTTTTGCGTGAAAGAGTAACAAACATCCATACATCCATACATCCATACAGATAAACTTTCGCATATATAATAGTAGTAAGATTGGCCAGTGTTCAGAAATTAGATTTTTGGGAATTACAAGAAAAAAGATGTTTTTTTTTTTCCCCGATCGTTCCCACTTGGTGCGTAAAAAGTTTGTGTAGATCATCCAGTTTAAAAAGAAGGAGTTTAAGTTGGAGTTTAAATTCGACTTTTTTCTCTTTAAGTTATTTTTTTAGTTTTATTATAAACACATTTGACAGTTTAATAGATGATAAACACTATAGCCATGCCACTGCTTGTACTTCTAGTCTTACTTCGAAAAAAAAAAATTCTCGCGCACTTAAAAGCCACTGAATATACTAGGAGTGGTTCAGCTTAAAATTGTTCATAATTGTCGCTGTCATCATCACGTTCATTATTTTTACTTTTTTTGTCTGATTTTGCTTAAATTTCAGCTAGAATAAATGTCTTTGGGAGTAAGGATACTGGTACAAAACTTTAAAATGTTTCTCTACTCCACAAAATAAAAGAAAGGCCCTCATCATTTCTTTTCAAGGTTTATGACTCATCACTAATTTTCAGTTAATTGGCTAGAAAGGTAAGTCAACTGAAATTTTATGAATCACAAAAATATTGCTCGTTTCAAACGGGATTTGCTCGTTAAAAGCGGGTTTTGCTCCCATAGACTTAAAACAGTTGCAATGAAATATATTTGTTTTCCTTGTCCAATCCAGACTCGTTATAAACGAGTTCGACTGCATGTCACCGTGATCACCAAATTATGACATCACTTATTGAAATTTATGCCGATTTGTTCCAAATAGCGTGTAAAAGACCTCTTTTGGAACACTCGAATGCAACCAATTAAAAAGAAAGGTGTAAAACAAGACGACACTCAGAGTCAACATACAAAGTTTTAGCTTTTCGACAGATTGTTTTTGGGTTATGCGAGATACGCACGTCCATAAATAAACGTCATGAGAAAACTCGTGATAATTAAATCGCATGTTTTTTCTCAAACCTACGCTGTAAAAATGATTCAGAAACGTAAATGGAAAATAATAGACAGCTGGTGTGTCCAATGTCTGCTTTTTCGTTTCATATTTCGAAGGAACAGCTTTATGCTTTGAATTGAAAATGAAACTTTCTATTTCTCAGCATTTATTCTATAGTCAGTAAAGTCGTCTTCATCGTTTCAGAGTATTTTTCAACGAGTTTCAAGCGAAAAAAGAAAATTCTCGACGATATAGACGCGAAACTATTCCACTACCTTTTTATTATCAAACATTTTTCTTCGCAAGTAGTGAACGAAAATTTTTCTATCCACAATAGTTCCCCTGTGAGTCATTGGGACTCCGCTCACGTGACTAAAACAGCGATTTCTTCTTCTGCCTGCATGATTTCTCATTGTAAAAGCCCCTAGAATAAAAACTTTCTGATATAAGAATCCTTTTGAAATTTCCAGTCTATTTTATATTGGACTTGATGAAATTGAAATTTTCTGAAGGTCTCTATGCAATGCGAATTTGTAAAACGCATTTTTGTTTCAAAAGAATGGTTAGCTTAGAAAAAGAAAAAAAAAAAAAAAACTGTTGGAAGGGGAAACAAGAAGCAAGAATGGGGTCGTTTCCGAAATTTTAAAAGTATTTTTTCTGAAAGAGCATGCTTAAAAACGTGGGATATGACCATTTTTTAAATAATTTGTTTAAGTTTAACATTTAAAAAAAATTACTTAAATCGGTGCGCTTTCATCGTTAATGTTTCTGCCCGATGACATCACAAATGATGAAATGTCATTCAGTGTTGCCATTCACAGACCAAAATATTTAATTCGCATCTTTTCTCACGTGTATTGGAAACGATATGGTTGATAGCAAGCGTAGAGTGCAATTTTAATTCGCTTGTTGATTATCATAACGTGGTACCGTGGTAGAAAGATGCGTGGTAGAAAACCGGACATTAAAAAACATAAATTAAAAAAAATGTTGGGAAAATAAAAATATTTTCTGGGTTATGTTATTTTTTTGCTTATTCTATCAATTTCAGTGACTAAAAGTAGTACTTTTGACTGAAGGAAACAACTCCACTGTCGCATTCATTTCAATTTTCCAGATGCAGTGCAATAAAAGTCAGCTTTTTGTACAGTTTTTAATTTTTTAACTTAGAAAAAATGTAGGATTATGTATAGTTTATTGTTGATGAATTTCCGATGTATCAGAATTCAAGCATCTATGCTTCAGTGGTTATTACAACAAATGAAGGATAGAAGTTCGATGAATAACAAAAACTAAACATTTATTAACGTTGACTAACACAGCTCAAACATATAACATTTTTAGACAATGAAAATCGACTTGAATTCCAACAACCTAAATCAAAACAGAACGAGAGCGGACCTAACTTACTTCTGGCGCCCTCTTTCGGCGGAAATTACATTTGATTTTTCCACAATTGTGATTGTATCTAAAACCCCATAAAGGGATATTAAAAAGCAAAAATCTGTACACATAAAAGACTGTAGGTGCGCATGAATGCTTGTTTGTATGTTTCTTATAGAAATCCATAGTATGCGCTGAATGTTCGTCAAATTCTTGTAGGCACAGTAGGACCCCGATTTAACGAATTCATCGGGACCAAACTTTTATACGTTAAATCGGGGTTATTCGTAATATGGGCGTGGAAAAAAAATGCACTTTATCTGAAAGCCCTTATAAGAAACTGCGCATAAATATCCAAAATAAGAAAGTATAACCTTTTTGTTCAGCATTCCATGAACCACGAATTATTACACACTAAGATAAATAAATACCTTTGTGCTGAACAGTAAAGTAAGACAAAACAACGTTAGAAGAAGCACTTCTTCTAACGTTGTTTTGTCTTACTTTATATTACACACTAGTTAATTTGAAAATTTAAAGTACTGAGTAGCAGATATTTGACAATTTCCTTTATACTTGACTTGAAATAGTTCTATTTCGACTTTATGGAGAGAAGAAAGTACTGTGTCATTTACAGCCTGCTGCATGAAGCATGAGATACGTTTTTAGTTTCCAGACCATGTAAGGCATTTGAAAAAGTAATTTTTAAGGGGAGTTTCATTTTTGCTTTCTGCATCAAAATCGCTATTTATTGGTTGCCTCTCGCCAGGCAAAAATTGCAGATTCCAATAAGTCTTTTTCTGCTTCGGACTATATGGATCATTTGGAAAACAATCCAATATTTCCTAGCTCATAATAATAAAAAAAAAAAAAAAATAAAAAAATAAAAAAAATTGAAAATTAACTTGAATTCTGAAATTTTGAATTCAAATTATGATTTTTGCAATCACGAGTTGCGACAGGACCCTGCTCATGGGGGGCGGGGGGTTGGGCTATTGTTCCTAGAAACGACTTCTGTCTTCCCAAGCCTGCCCCTCCTCCTGGGCGGCTACGTGTGTATAGTTGTGGGTGTGTGTGTGTAGGCGCACGTGCGTACATGTGTAGGCTTGTGTGTGTGCGTAGACCTATGTGTATATGCACGTAGGAGTGTGTGTATGCACGTAGACGTGTGTGTATGTGTGTAAAGACTTGTGTATGAAAGCGTGGGTGTATGAGCGTGTGTGTGTGTGTGTGTGTGTGTGTGTGTGTGTGTGTGTGTGTGTGTGTGTGTGAGTGTGTATAAGCGTGCGTGTGTGTAGGACATGGACGCCACCGACCAGGAGAAATTGATTCCAGGAGGCAGTGCTCGAAGCCGCGTCTGCAGAGGACGGTGGGCGGTGGTGCTGCAGAGGCCCCTGGTCCAAGCTGAAAAAGGCACGGACACTAAAAACGGGCAAATGAGAACAATAAGCAATCGTGATTGCTCAAAAAAAAAAAAAAAAAAAAAAAAAAGAATTATGGCTTTTTGAATTCAAATTATGTTTTTCGCAATCACGACTGTGTGTGTATGTAGGCGTGTGTGTTTGTGTCGAGGTATGAGTGTTAGGGTATATGTATGTATGCGTGTGTGTTTGTATCTGTATGCAGGCATGCATGTATGTGTGTGCATGTTTTTGTCTGTGTGCAGGCATGAGTGTGTGTGTATGTATGCGTGTGTATGTTGGATATGGACGCAACCTGGACAGGGTTTTCGCTAGAGGAGCAGCATCGGGAGCGGCCGGTCGACGGTGATGCTGCAGTGGGAGGCGGGGGGGAAAATAAAATCAGCGTAACGTCAAGGACAGTCAAATGAGAACAATAAGCAATCGTGATTGCTCAAAAAAAAAAAAAAAAAAGGCTGTTCAAATAATTCATTAGTTAGGGGTTTATTATTCGTTAAATAGGGGGTTTTGCGATCATTTTATACGGGGAAAAATAAAAATTTGCTAAATTGCGAAATTCGTTAAATAGAGGTTCGTTAAATCGCGATCCGACTATACTTTGTTGCCCCGGAATTCGCATAGGGGTTGTCAAAATATAGAAAAGTTCCAAAGCGATATAAATGTAATTTAGTTTCGTAAAATAACTATTTTCCTCCACGAACGAATTAACCTATCAGTTCAAGTTCTATACAGGGTGTTCCGTTTTAACCTGCAAGACCTTTATTTTCGCATCCGTTAGTCCGAGGTGCATACTTACAATTGCAAAAATGTTTGAAATCAGATGCAAAGTTAAGATATTGAAAGTTTGAAGCAAACATAAAAATGAGTCAAAAAATACAAAATTTAACTTTTTATACGGGCCCCAGGTCCCCTAACTTATACTAAGGGAAATAATCTCCATTAAAAAATAATTCAACCACAAAAAGTTTGACATTAGTACGACCAATATTCACCGAGTTATGAAACGGAACGTTTTGTGGACGGAGTGGTTCCTTACACCACTTTACACTCGCCGTCAATAACACCTTTTGGGGGAAAATATAGCGGTTAACAATTGTTTAAAATTATATGTGTGCATCTGGTATTTATCAAATTGTTCAAGGTTTTACAGTGTGTTTTTGCATATCATCGCATAACATTTGCATTTATTTTTAAACAATGAAAAATATAAATACTTCGTTTTTCTTACTTTGACGACTTGTCATTCTTCTGAAAGGGCGATAAGTTCCAATCTCATCTTCTGTATGACCCCTTAAAAGGCTGAAAAGGAATATCTCCTTGAGTTTTGGTTGCACAAATTTTAAGTTTTTTGTCTCAGTAATAGTTTTCAATGGGGATTATTTCCCTAAATAGACTCATTTTCATTTTTGCTTCAAGCTTTCAATGTCTTAACTCTGCATTTGATTTCGAACACTTTTGCAATTTTAAGTATGCATCTAGCAGGTTGTGAAAATAAAGGTCTTGCAAGTTAAAACGGAACACCCTGTATAGCCCTAAGCCCCGTGAGAAACCACACCAGATGAAGCTTCGCCGAAGTTTGCACTGCAACTAGAGCGATTGTAATAATTACTTTGAAGTAAAACAAATGGAAAAGGATTGGCTCAAAAACACTTCGTGCTATAACTAAGAGAAACTAGTAAGAAAAATACATACTTATTGCTGACTTTCTACTCTGACGTACGAGAGGATTTATTTGAAAATTTGGCTAAAAATTGGAACAAACTAATTTTTTGATGATAACTATAAGTTAGATAAAGTGATTATAGAACATTGAATTGTTACCAGGTGTATACCAAATTTTCAAAGGATTCAAGCACAGGAAGTGGGTGAAAACTGAATTGGAAGAGTCCAGAAATTAAGGCAGATAAGTGGATATTTTACTCATTGCGATTTTGGTGATACCGCCAAGTTTTGAACAACGTTCGTTTTATTCTGTCAATACCTACTAGGCAGAAATACAGGGTGTAAAAGTCCATTACACATTTAAAAAATTCATATAAAACCAACAAATTGTCGCATGTATTTGCGGTTTACACCATAATACTTCACATGTTCAAGAGTTTTTATGACATCGTAAAAAAAAAAAAAAAAAAAAAAAAAAAAAGAGGAAAAAACGCATTTCGCAGTCAGGGTAGCTGTATATGCTATGCTTGTAATTCTTCGTTTAGTAATTTTCATTTCTTTTTGCGTTTTCCTATGTCAACAAAAACGATTTAAAAGAACTTTTAAATGCATAATCTATATAATGTGAAAAAATCCGATAAATAGTTCTTTTTTTTAATTCCAATTTAGGCCCAAATTTCAAATAAATCCCCGAATATGGGAGTGAAAAATGACTTGCACATATTATAGTTGAAAAGAGTAGAATTTTCCGCGTTCTAAATAATCTGTTTCAATGCTCTAACTTAATTACGGCGGGAGTAATTTGCGTTTTTAGCTTGAACTTCATTAAGCTTAGCTGAAATTTAGGCGCTACTCTCTTCATTAAATTTATCAACAAAAAGTGAAGGAATTGTCCCACAGTTTTCTTTTTGATACCATTGGAAGAAGCGACATTTTTTACTCCAGATCTCTCTCGACCTATGGTCGAAAAACTTAGCTTCTATCTTCAAAGGAAAAAAAAGTGACAAGCGTTTTTAAATCAGTTTCAAAAAATCACATGTCCATTCAAATTGTTAACCATTTTCGTTCTCATTTTAATTCCTTAAACTTATTTTATTTTGTGTTTTCATGGTTACGCTTTTTAAATCCATCTTTTGCATTTTAATTTCTTAAAAGTATTTTCATGTCTGTCATCCTTGTTTGGAAGGGTAATTTTGCATGGTGTTTTTTTTTCTTTTATTATAGCTTGATTGTTGAATATATGTCACTTGACACAATTTTTATTCTCAATGTAGACCGGGCAAAGCCGGGCAACGCAGCTCTTAATACATAAAGATTTGAAAGCTACGGTTAATGTGATTTTATACTCTTTTGTTTGTTTGGCGAAACATTTATTATTGTCAAAGAAAAAACATCCGCTTCACTCGCAAAAGGGCTGGGTTCCGGTAGCGTGGTCGCTTGGTGCGTTAGGCGCTGAGCAGTTCAGTCTAGGATTATTGTTTTAAATCAAACGTAAATGTAATTCATTGTTTTGAAAGAAGAGAAGCTTTTGATTTGTTTCTATCCGAGTGAAATGTACGACATTTTCTTCTTTTTTTCTGTCGATGATTTTTGAATGTTCAACTGGATGTTTTTTTTTCTTTTTTCGTTAGACGGATGGATTATGATAGCGTGGTTGCTGAGCGAGTTTGGCGATAAACAATAGAGTTACGGAACTATTTTTACATTTGAAAGATATTATTTGATGTCTTTTTTTGTTTACTTGACGAAATATTTTAAATTGCAGTAAAAACCGCTTCACTCGCTAAATAGAGTTTTTGAACAACTGTAAATCTAATTTAATGATTTGACAAAAAGTTTTAAATTACAAAGAAACTTTAATAGGATAAGTAAATACCTTTGTGCTGAACAGTAAAGTAAGAAAACCAACGTTAAAAAACGCACAAATTTGACAATAACAGCAGACACGTGTTTCGGCGTTACAGGATGTCGGATGTCCCTGTAACGCCGAAACACGTGCCTGCTGTTATTGGCAAATTTGTGCGTTTTTTAACGTTGGTTTTCTCACTTTACTTTAATAGTTTTTTTTTTGTTGAAAAGGTGTGTACGCATTTTATACAAAGAAAAATGATCATTTCACATCAGAGGGAGAGGGGGCGTCAATTTTTTTTATTCAACAGACTTCCATTACTTTTTTAGGACGAGCATCGCTGTGCGGGTACTGCAAGTGCCTAATAAAAGTGGCAGCGAGCAGGAGATGGGAGAACATCAGTATGAAGAAATTAAATAATAATAAGAAGGCAAAGAATAGGAATGCTAATAAAACCATGGAAATCAATTCAAAAATTAAATTAAAACATTTTATATTAAAGAAAAATATATTTTCTGCAGTACCTGCACATCGTTCTGGTGCTTTACGACACCAATTCACCTTTGGTACTAATGAATAGGCAAACTACATTGGTTGGGTTACCAGTTTCTAACTTGGCTGACATATCCTCTCAGTGGCCTTGCGTTTGCTAATTCGTATGTATGTAATATGTACGTGCGGGCGCATGTATGTCAAAAAATTGAAACGGTTTGCCATAGAAGGTTAACAACGTCTGGTTCGTATCAAGCAGTTTTTCGTGTCAATATCATTTTGTTCCTTTTAAAGAGAAAATAACTCACTTAGTATGTATATTTGCTGTCAAGTAAATGACTGACCCTGACTTCAACTCCATTTATCCCAAAATCAGTCTGACTTCAGATCTTCAACTCTGACAAAGCTGTGGGGACGGAGGGAAAGTGGCTGACTCCCTAAGTTTTGGAATTTAAAAGAATCTGACTCCTTTACCCCAAAATCAGTCCGACTCCTCAGTCCTCTGAATGCTTCGCACCTTTGGTTAGTGTTGATGATCCAAGAGTTTTCATAACTTTTTATTATTTTAATGCAAGCAGTTAATGAAGTTTTGAAATTGTCGACTATTTTAAAGGCATTATTTTTTTAGTTACTGAAAAGATATATAACGACAATAGAAGTTTAAGGAAATCACGAAGTGTTTATATCACTTTTATTTTTTTGGTTGGTTTAGGTATCAAAGTTAAAAACATGACAAAATAGCACGAAAACGGCAGAGATGATTTGACTTCAATCTGAAAGGATTTCAGCCAGTTGAAAATCTATCTTAACTTTGTTACTTTGAAAGAAGTTTCCGAAAATCACAGTGTACGTAAAAAACTGATTAAAATGCAAGTCTTTTATTGAAAAAAATTGGGTTAAAAACTCTAATATCTTCTGTAGAAGAAAAATAGCACAAACGTTTTTTGATTGTCACCAAATTTAATTTAAAAGAACAACCTTTTTTTCAACATAATATATTAACGGTTGCTTCCACATACATCGACAAAACACAACGAAACATTTGAGTGAAGCAGTCAGCAGTAGGATGCGTATCAAAAAAAGACATCAGGCTCCAATTGACTTGGTGGTTTCTGAGCTGGAAAAATGTATGTTGCTGGATCGGTACATACTTCTACTTGATTGTACACTTTTTAGTTCTGTATCTTCCTCCTCCCCATCTTCTTTTTCTGGACTACCAATTTTATTTTTACCAAAAATTGTAGAGGAAACTTTCCTCCACAAAGTTTTAGCAGTATTCTGAAAGCTAGAGTGTGGTTTCTCAACCTTTATTTCTTCTTTCAGAGGAGAATTGTATGCCCATTCTCGCTGCAACGTTCCGTCTTGCTTCTTTGTAACAGCCTGCGACCATGTGGGAGAATCATCTGGCTCTTGCCTACCTGGAATAATGGGCCGTTTCTTGGTGAATTGCTTCTTTTTCACCTGGTGAGCATTCCTGAGCAAGTAAAACCTTGCTCTGCGATGAATGTACGGAAGGAACAAATCATTGACCAGCTTTTTCGGGTGTGGTTCATCAGTTGTGTCACTGAAGAACTCTTTTCGGGACAGCTGCCGAAGATGACTGTTGCGGAGGTACATAGCATGGTGTTTGTAGCATTTATGGTTGATGGAATCAATGTAAGCCATTCTATCCAAAGGAAACATTACAGGCTTATTAAGATTCAATTCCTTCCAGCGTTCTATAAACAAATTTGACTGTCTTTTCTGAACACCTTTAGGCCCTGGAATCCTTTCTGATGTAATCAGAGATTGGATTCTTGGGGTTTCTGTTTCTTTTGGCAAAATTGTTTCAGAAACATGAAAAATTAAAAATAAGTTCAGAGTGTACAATGTCAGTATTATAATAGCTTCGTTTAAAATATTAAATATAAAAAATGCCAAGAGTAAATGCGAAACTAAGAGCCCAAAATGTTCTATTTTCATTTGAAATCTGTTTACAGTTTACGGATTAAACATGAAAATTCAACTTTTGTCCAGACAAAGATTTGAAGTATATCGGAAGCTCGTAGCTGATTTTTATTGATATGTCGTAGACACATATTTCAGCTGAAGCAAAGCTTCTATATCAATAAATTTTGTAGCTACATAAGTTTGAAATTTTTATTGAATTGGAAAAAAGAAATTAATCCGATTCTGCTATGAACTTTCCTCACAAGTTTTGATAAGGCGATATTTAACGCAATTGGATTAGTAAATATTGGAATAGTCGATGCCAAAACGAAATAATTGTTCCCAAACAGGTTTCGAAAATTTAACGGTGAATTATGCTTGATAGCGGCCTTCAAATTCTACATTTTACGGGCGCAGCGATTTGATTCAGTGTTTCTGAAAAAAAAAAAAAAAAAAAAAAAAAAAAATATATATATATATATATATATATATATATATATATATATATATATATATATATATATATATATATATATACTAGCAAAAATACCCGGCGTTGCCTGGGTCAGTAATAATTATGAGAAACAATCGTTACTTGCCCTTGTTTTCTGTTTTAAGCGAAATAATTTAAAACAAACCTTTTTGACGTGATTAAAAATCGAGCTTCTTCCTTACTCATTAAACTAAAATAGCAATAAGTATAAAGAACAAAGTAGTATTCAATTAGAAACGAAAGCACGACATTTAAGCATATACAAATTTGAAGAATTTCCGAAACATGAAATTAAACTTTACATGTTTAAAAAGATTTATCTGTTAGAACTTTTTTTTTTTTAAATCTAAAACCTTCTCTGTATGGCTATTGATGTACGAACTGTTTTAAAAAATGTAGCTGCCAGTGTTCCACTTACACTTGCTTTAGTTATTTTGGGAAATTTCAATTTTTGTGGGCACTTGGTGCGGTTTAAAATCTTACCAAATTTGCGAGAATCATTTTGGGACACTTTCGATAATACTCCCCTCCTTACTAATTTTTATTATAGAAATATTGTTGCCAGATGCTGAGATACTTTTGGTCAAAAAAAAAAAAAAAAAGGCGCTAAACGGTTTCATCCAAAATGTTTTCAAAATAAGTAGTAAAAATTGGCGATTGTTTGAAATCGTGCTAAAAGAAAAATTAATGGAAGTTTTTGTGCGGTTTATGGATTTGCCTAATTTAGTTGTTGAATTATTTTACACAGTATTTTTCTTTGTTTTTTAAGTATCTTTGATTGGCGATATTTTGTTTATATGGTGAAAGCTGAGAAACATTATTACGTAGTCTTTGGGCTCAAAAACAGCGACAGTGGAAAAAACTGCCAAATGCATCAGCTACTGAAATCTTTCTGAAAAAATTCTGGCGATATTTCTGCTGGTTGGTTGGATATAGTGAGCAAGTGTCGAATCAGCATAAATAATAATAATAAACCATTAATTACATAAGTTCCGTTTAAAAGTAAAATGATCAGCCAAATCCATTTATTTTTAGCCAATCTTGTGGAAAAACGTTACTTTAAGATTTGACTTGAGAAAAGCCTCAAAAAGTCAGACGAAACGCAAAAATATTCAACAATACAACAATTCTTGGGAGTTGAGATGACACACTAAATAATGACTTGGGTTGATGAAAGCCTTCGAACAGGGAACAAAAAAGCTCATAACTCGTTTTTTATACAACTTAGAAACTTCGAACAGATGCTATCTTCAGCAGAAAAATTGGCGCTTTCGATGGACATATAATGTTAATATGTGCACGTTTTTTTCCATCCCCATATTGGGGCATTTATGCGAAAATTGGGACTAAAATTGGAATAAAAAGGGAACTATCATTCGGATTTTTTTCGAACTGGGCCATAAACCTTCCCAGTACCAAACTGAAAAAAAGGTGAAAGTTTCAGCCAAATCTGCCGGGTAGTTTCTGAGATCTTAGGGAACAAATTTACCAAACTCCATTTTTATATATATATATATATATATATATATATATATATATATATATATATATATATATATATATATATATATATATATATATATATATATATATATATATATATATATATATATATATATATATATATATATATATATATATATATATTTGAATTTTTGGCATCTTGAATTCAAATTATGTTTTTCGCAATCACGTGTGCGTGTGCGTTTGTGTCTGAGTGCAGGCATGAGTGTGTGGGTATGTGCATGTGTATGTGTGTGTGCGCACGCGTGTGTGTGTAGGACATGGACGCCATACACCAGGAGAAACGGATTCCAGGAGGCAGTGCTCGGAGCCGCGCCTGCAGAGGCCGGTGGGCGGTGGTGCTGGTGTGCCCGGTCCAAGTTGAAAGAAGGAACCACAACGCCAAGGATGGTGAAATGATAGCAATAAGCAATCGTGATTGCTCAAAAAAAAAAAAAAAAAAAAAAAAAGAAAGAAGAAGAAGAAGAAAAATGCTCTCCGTTTAATGCGTCAGATATTTGGTAACATGGGAAGATTTCGATTATTGGAAAATTGGCGATCTTTATTTATTGGCGTCAAAATTTTGGCACCAATGAATGCTTCTTCTTTGCATGCGCATACAAATTATATAGCTAGTTCTGATAGGTAATAAGGTTTACACAACTGAATGAATACAGTGCTTATCAGTATCCTTAAAGAATGAATCATGGATATTTTGTACTGAGAAACTACTGGTGATCATAAAATGTTAAACATTTTCATCCAAAATGTTTCCAAAAATAAGTAGTAAAATTTGGCGATTGTTTGAAATTGTGCGTAAAGACAAATTAATTGAAGTTTTTATGCTGTTTATGGATTCGCTTAATTTAGTTGGCGGATTATTTTACATTTCAACAAAATTTTGAAAGATTCTTTTAATAGCGATAGTTTGGTTACATGGTGAAAACCGAAAAACAGTATTACGTAGTCTTTAACTTCAAAAACAGCGACAGTTGAAAAATTTGCGGAATGCCTTAACTATTGAAATCTTTCCACAAAAATGCTTTGCGAGATTCCTGCTGGTCAATTGGATAATGAGTAAGTGTTCAATAAGCGCAAATAAATAAATAATAATAATTAAAAAAAAAAACATCAATTTTCATCAAAGTTACATTAAAAGGGAAAATAATCAGAAAAATCCATTTATTATTTGCCAATCTTATGCGAAAATGTTTTTTAAGATTTGACTTGAGAAAAGCCCTGAACAGTCAGACGAAAAGCAAAAATATGTAGCAATACAACAATTGTAGCTATCGACAGGGAGTTGAGATGATACACTAAAAACTGTATTGAGTTGAGGAAAGCCTTCGAACATGAAACTAAAAAGCTTATAACTCGTTTTTTATTCTACTTAGAAATTTCGGACAAGCAGAAGAAAAATCAGCGCGTTCGATGAACATATAATGTTAATATGTGCAAGCATTTTTTAACCCCCCACAGTAGGGAATTTATGTGAAAATTTTGTTTTAACCCCCTCTAAGGGGCGTTTTGCCTCCATAGCGGGACGAAAACTACCCTATGTGAATTTCTGGACTCCAAAGCACCTCTGTGCAAAATTTGGAAGAAATCCGACGTAAACTGTTGATTTTTATAAAAAGCATACACACACACACACACACACACACACACACGCAAATATATATCCATTTCGTATACTCGTAAATAGATAGATTGCGTATACTTGATATACTACGCTGAAAACATTTACGCTTCGTTACCTAATTTATATGAAAAAAAATTAAATGAGAATTTATATGAAAATTGTGTTTTTTTGCTCTTTATGAGGGCTATGTACACAAAATACATAAAAATATATATTATGGATACAAGTAAGAAAATAAAACATGGTACATTACAAAAATAGCTGTCATTAGACTAATTTCCTACACTGACTTAACGACAAAACTAGAAAACAAAAAAGTTGAAAAATAGAACTTTGAAACAAATTTACTGTAAATTAGGATTTTGTTACATAACCCCTTCATCTCCCAAGCCCTTCAATTCTAAACTGTAATATTTGCAGTAATATACTGTCTTATAAAAGAATTTTACCGTGAAATTTACAGCTGTAAACTATGAAATTAGCAGTTATGTACTGCCTTTTAGTGGAATTGCTCTGTGAAATTAACAAGGATAAACTGTAAAGTTAGTAGTAATATACTGTTTTTTAATGGAACTGCTCTGTAAAATTAACAGTAACAAACTGTAAAACCCCCTTCCCTTGTATCCGTCGTTTGGTTCAATGCGTCTTTCATGCTGCATTGGTTGTCAGAGCTATCATAGCTTTCAAGGATGTGCCTATGTCGTGCAGTGCAGATGCAATTGTCTACTTCTTCCAGTACTTTTTCAGGTTTAGATTTTCCGGTATATCGGTGTACTGGATGAACATTTCAGAAATCTAACAAGTCTATTGATAGGGATGTTATAGAAGACAAAAGGACCGCCAGAAAAGTGATAAAAGGTATTTTTAGAAATAATTTTGGCAACAGAAAGCGTGAGAAGGATTTTAGCAGGTGCGCAGGACAGGTAGGGATGTCCAAACATTTTGTTAGTAGCCCGAACAAGTTACACAAGACATAACTAATGGATATATTAGAAAATTGAATATGAACTGCAACGAGTAAAGAAAAATGATGAATAAAGCAAAAAGTAAAAAGGTTCGAATGAATATATTGCCCTGCAATTGAAAAAAAGGAAATTTGATATTGATTGAGAGTTCAAAATTTGAAGATGAATGTAATTAAAAAAAAAAAAAAAAAATGCGATTTGTATCACAAGTGCATCAATGCAATATTCCAAACTGCTCACCGTTCAAAAGAATGGTCGTTCTTTTTACAAATGAACGAACAGAATCGTTCATTTTAAGGATTCGTTTGTTTTGTCCCCTTCGTTCATGGACGACACATCCTTACGTTTTATCTTCTACGCAAAGAAAAAAAAATGCACTTATACCGGTTTTTGAAGTAAAATTAAAAAAAATAAATAAATAAATAAAAAATAAAATAATCCTTGCAATTTTAGGTTTTTTTTGCAGGATTTTGTAGTACATGAGACTGTTGATTAAGAATAATGTAATGAATGACAATGACCGGCGGACCCTAAGTAAAGATAAGATGGTGAACACCTTGATCGAATCATGCTTCAGTCGAAAAACACACACACACACAGCAAGCATTGGTAAAGCTTGATCAAGCAGAAATGACGGTTGACCTTGAAGCGGAAACATGATTTGTATCATTTGTAACACAGCCGAGTCCCGACTTACGCGAGGGATGCGTTCCAAGATCCCTCGCGTAAGTTTAAATTTCACGTTGTGGATAAGGGTATGCGTAAAAACTTTTATAAACATAACCAATCATTTTCGTTACTACCTCTAACAGTTAATAACCATTTCTTAACTATACATTACTGTTTCTTACAGAAAAAACTGAATTTTCATTTGTTTTTAAAACAACAGAATTTTTAAAAAAATACTAATTCTTTTAATAGCGCATTCAAAAGGACAAAATAACTTTTCTGGGTCAGAAAGGACGATATAAGTCCGCCTGTAGTTTTCAAAAATTCCAAGAAAATGACACCACAAACGAAGAAAAATGCGGCTCAAGTAATGAAGAGAATTTCTCTCTTATCATTATCTAGCTTTCAATCATAACTTTGAGTATTGAAACATGTATATTTTTCTTATTGGGAAAGTTTGGTGTAAAATGATTAGAACCGCACTTTTCTTCGTTTGTGGTGTCATTCTTGGAATTTTTGAAAACCACAGGAATACTTAAATTGTCCTTTCGAAAACAGAAAAGTTATTTTGTCTTTTTGAGTGCGCTATTAAAAGTGCTTAGTATTTTTTTAAAAAAAATTCTGTTATTTTATTCATTTTAGTGCAAATGTATTTTAGAAATAGAATTCTGTTACCATCATGAAACCTCAATTTTTCCTATAAATGCTCCGTGCTAAAAAACGAAACCTATATACATGTCTAAAACTTTAAGCAGTTGGTACTAAAAATTAATCCTTGTTCCTCTCTATGATTTATTTGTTTGCTAATTTAATTAAAACCATTTAAGTATTAAAGGTTTCCTAAACTAATTTATGGTTCAAAACATACAAGTTACTTGTGATAAAGCATTTAGTGTGGTGGTGGATACTTAGCCCCGTTATCGATTAATGACAGTGAACACCTTTTATGCTTAGTTCAGAGAAGCCTTGATTCAAAATTTTCATTATGATTACCATTAACATTACTGTTGCAAGGCAACAAAATTTGTAACAATGGGTTTGATATTTAAGCATTAAATGGGGAAATTTTTTACTGTTTTTCATCTTAAGCGAAATAATAATTTTACTTTAGAATTTAAATTTTTCAGCGTTAAGTTGTACCTTAAGATTAAGCAAATCATTTTATGAAATCCCGAAATCCCTAAGTGATCCAGTTGCTGAGATATTAGCAAAAGCAGGCCTCAGATTTTCTCGTGACAATTAGGCCAAGTATAATAAAAGTGCATAAAAACCCCGTTTACTGCTATGATGCACTAAATCAATGATCAATGGGAAATAAAGACATAAAATAAACCAGTACTGCGTACAGTATGTAGGAAGAAAAACAAATGCATTATAGTGGGACTGTACAATGCATCCATTAATGATATTTGTAACTAAAAAAAATTGAAAGTGATGATGAGTGATCAAACCGTTATTCTAAGAGGGCCAGTCAGAAAGTTAGTTGCATTGTTCAAGAAAAAAAAAAATTGAAATTTTACAATAACGTTATTGTTATTCTAAAGTTCCATTCAAAATCTACTTTTTAACGCAATCATATCCGTTATTTAAGCATTCGTCGAGACGTGGTACAAGTTTATCGATTCCTTCTGCAAAGAAATCCCGTCCAATGTCCGATAACCATTGCAGGGTTGCAGCTTTCACTCCGGCATTCGAATGGTATCGTTGCTTTGAAAGTTCTTGTTTTATGGAACCAAAAAAAAAAAAAAAAAAAAAAAAACATGGAAGTTAGGAGGTGAAAGATTTAGGTGGCTAGGGAGGGTGATCGCAAACTTCCCACCTAAACTTGGTCTTCCATCATCAATATCTGTACGTCCATTCTCAAACATGTTGCACCATTTCACGATAGCTTAACGTGATATTGCATTTTCACTATACACTTCATGCTGAAGCCCATAAATTTCAGTGCAGTTGCACCTTTTTGCACACAAAATCAAATCACTGCATGCGTTTTCTATTTTCCTCACGCTTCCTATGTCACACGCCCAACTACGGTAATTTCGCTCTTGGCTAGAAGGAACAGAATAAAAAAAAATTAAGGTTTTTTCAGATTTTTATGCATACATTACCTAAATTTTCAGGATTTTCAAGTTCTTGAAAAAAAATAAAAATAAATAAAACTCTATGGCTTTCAAGGTTTTCCGGGTTGCTTACACAGTTAGATGTAACAATGTTCTTGACAAAATTTTATACATTTTTTTGCCTCATTTATTAACACTTCATCCATTTCAAAACAGGCGAATCCAGCTTAACGAGTTCCTCCAGTTTTGCGACTGAAAAGGCAACACTGACACAGAAATAACTTTTTAATAATAAATAAAAATACGATTTTATTCAACTACAGATCTACAGCGTAAGGAAGAATTTTCATTTCACATTTATGCAGAAACAAACGTAAAATAACATTTTATAACAAGAAATCAACACAGCCATTTGTGCGTACAAGCATATGTAACACTTCACAAGCAAAACTTAACATCATTTTGAGACACAATAACCATTCACTTTGATGTTCACCAGAAAGCTTGTATTTTATTTAACGTACGTACTAGATATTACTGTAAAAGAGGAAACCTGAACAATATATCATTTCTCCGAGGAGATAAAGCCATTAACAACGTTGAAACTGTTTTAAAGCAAAGAGGAGGTTAAGATGCACCCTCAAACTGAAAATACGATACAGTAAAAACTCGATAGATCGACTTTATGTTCTGTTTAAAACAAACATCATTTGGTGTGACCCGTAGACAATTTGATGATGAAAGAAACGTTTAAAGATTTTTTACCAAGTTCATTTTGCGATACATTATTTAATTAACTAACTATTCCCTGAATATTAATAAAAATACATTTTAAATAACTAAGAGCAAAATTTTTTTCGTAAGAGATACACGTTACATTGCGTTTAGCGGTGAACTTACTGAGTGTTCATTTATTCTTATTATCAATTAGTACAGTCTGAATATTAAGATGTAAGGATTATATCTCACCAAACGCTTTTTGAGTAATTTTTTCCACAAGTAGTTTATGATTAATAGCACTTAATGTTTGAATTTTTCGGAACACAAAATTATTATTATTATTTTTTTGAAATATCTAATTTGCGAAACATTTTTTAAAAGACATTTTTTTCTCACTATTTTTAAACCGAAATCAAGCAATATTGATGAAAGTTAAAAAGTTTGATTGATCAATATCATTCTTGCGTGCGATCACATTGAGTTCTGTCTAACGTTCTCTGTTATCGCTCTGGATAAATTAAAAAAAATAAAAAAGTAACTTTTTCATATATTTTTCTTTTTTACCCTAAAATTGCTGAAAAACAGTTGGAACTGTTGATTTCACACGAACTTTAGTCTACAAAATACCTAAAACTTACATTTTTACCAGAATAAATTGTTGCACCCTTGCTTAGTTTATAGCCTTTTAATTTCAGAACGAACTTCTCCTTGAATGTTTCTTTTAGCTCGGTATATCGATTTTCTACTGTACCACAAAAGACATTTTCAAAATAAATAAATAAATAAAAAATAAAAATAAATTAACAAAAACTGACTGGATTATTTTTTAAGAACCTAAATATAGATATGCAATCGATTTTTTTCGATATGCGATTTAAATCGATATGTTTTTGAGCTAAATGATGCCTTATTTATCCATAGAAAATGCAAACTTCGTTAGATTAATTCCTAGACTATATTATCAAGGAATTCTAGTTAATGGCTAGAGCACTATCACTTCTAATTTCACCTACTGATCCAAAAAGATGGAGATAAAGGAATGGAAACATTAGTTTCGATTAAAACTATTTAGATTATGTTAATGCATGACGTTCTACTTTCGTAAGATGTACGTTTATATATCACACGACCAATAAAGGAAAGGCATTGGGGGCGCTTACTGAGAAGAGAAAGTTCCAGAAATAGGACCATGCACATGAGGCCTTATAAATGGATATTCTTTGATACAGTGACTACCAAACCGTTTTTCATAGAAGCAAGGAAATAAAATTTACGTAGTATGGAATCTCTGAATTTTACATTGACAAATCTCAATATCTTATTGAATAAAAAATGATCCGTACACTATGTCTTTAAACGAAAGCACATAAAATGGCTGTGAATAGTTAAATAGCTGACCTTTGCGGAACGTGCTGTATAGTCAGTGCGTCGGTAAGTCGGAATTAAATCCAAGTTTAAATGATAAATGCATCATATCGATTGGCTCGTCTTTGATATTTCTTAATAAGTGATCGATTATGGGTAACATGGCGTCTATCTCTCGATTTCCCGTTTTCATTCTCTTTCGTCTTAATATATTTTTTTCAATACACGTCAAGAGAAAACGAAAACTTTAGTGATTTTTTTTAAAATTAAGCAATAAAAAGTTTCCTTTTGTTTTCAATAGCGCTTGTTATTTCTAGTTCGAAGGTGGGAATTCAAAAATTCGTTTTTTAAGTGTAGTTTTTCGAAAAGCAGCCAAAATGTGAATTGTTGGAAATTTTTTCACCGATAGAAATGAAAAAAATATTTGCAATGAAGCCTTACTTATGACGTTTGATGAAGTATTAAGGAAACTATGGCGTACAGAAAAAAACACAGCCTTTAGCAATAATATATATACAATGATAATACGGAATAAAAAAAATGAGCAAACTTTTCGAAGCAAAGCGAAAATCGGACCAATCGTATTATTTAAGTCATATAAGTCAGAATTTTACAACCAGGTTTCCACGGAAACCTTCTTTAGCCGAATAATTTCGAAAGAAGTAGGAAAATGACACGCACGTTATAAAATGGAAAATCATTTTTCTGCCTGATTAGGTACTGTACTTGGGGAAACTTCGGTGGTGAAAGCAGGTGTGGTAGAGACACTAGTCCAGTTTAGCTTTCTTCAGCAATTAGTAGTACAATTAGTAGTATAAATTGGTAGTATATTATTAACCTTAGCCCTACTAGTTTCGAGCAAAATCAAAACAAAAACTATTTGCATTTTAATTGCAATTCACTGTGTGTGCTTTCGTTTTGGATACTGAATGTTAGTTACATTTACTGTTCAGAAACACATCTTTTTGTCTTTGTATCTTTTTTTTGGATTTTTTTTAAACAATGTTTTGTTAATCATTAATTTGTTTCACAAAGATATTTGTTATTTTTTATTCGTAGTAATGCTTTTATTAAAACTTTCAAAGGATTGAAAAAATCAATTAAATTTTTTGAAAGGTGTCAGGTTTTACGCCTTGGCTGTAATGCAGGGATAGAAAAGGTCTGAGGGTTAAATCTACCCCTAGAACTTTTGGTTTAAGCAATATTGCCAATCCCAGTCTGTTAATACATGTACCATGGGATGCGATGTACCATGTGATGTGTGTTACTCCAGGGACCAAACCTTTCCTTGGAAAAAAACTTTGGGTGCGCTGGTGAGTTTTGATATATTTTATTTTGGCTAATTAGTTTTCTGATCTCTGCTCAATAACTTGACGGGTGGGCGAAAGCTATTTTCCTTCTGCTTCATTCAATTCCTATTTTCACTTTGCACATTTTAACAAAAAACTATTTCCCAGAACTTCATTGCAATGTTGCAATATATTGTAATGATTTGATAAAATGATTTGGAAGCCCTAAAATATATTTACAAAAATTTGGATTTTCAGTGAGCGCGATTTGGTAGTCACTGTTGTAAGGCTTTGAAATTCTTTACAATATGATGTATATGATAGAATATTTTAAATCACATAAAAATATGTATCATTTATAAAGTTTTCTTTTTCAGCATTTTCAACATTTTAAGCATACTCTAAACTGTGCTTAATATAAATGAGTCATCTTATTTGTTCATAGTAACTTTTTTATAAGTGAATAACAACTCTTTATATGCTCAAGATTTACAGAACTATCAAAACAAACTGTTATAAATAGATTGTACTTGAAGAATTCAAACATCTAATATCCAAAACACAACGTTTTAGATTATTCAACGTTGACTGAAGTCATAAGGCTTCAATGATTATACATTTTATGAAATACCAACAACAATATGCATATTGAAAAGAGTAATGAAAAGTCTGTCGATAACGGAAAATAAATTTTTTGTTTTTCTTTCATAAGAACTAAATTCTGATATTGAATTCAAGTTTCTTACAAATTTCCGGAGTTCACTAATAGAGTCAACATTATTTCAAAGATATATATGATTTGACATCTTCTAAAATTTCTTGCAAACGTTTAGATAGGAAAGCAGTAGTTTAAAAGAAGAAAAATAATATAAATAGTAGAAAAAATAGTTGATCAAAATTGCTAAGTTTTGATACGTTGAATTTGTAACTGCGTAGGGAATATTCAATTTTCGTAATAATGCTCAACATCAACAATAATTACTATAAAAATGAATTTCAATTCCTGGGGAACTTGAATTAAGAAATATGATGGGTAACGCACCCCTTTACGGCCATCGTCATATCGATGTATTTGCACCGAAAGTAAAAATTGCTTCGATTTCCACTGAAATTTGCTAACTTCGTTTTTTTGGTTAATTGGGATAATCAGAAAATGCTACGTTTCGAAAAATACAAACCCGCACGTATCGTTTTAATAACAATTTAACATTGAATACATAACAAGAGCAGTAATTGGCCAGAAAACTTTGATCTTACGAGCCAATCCACAATTGAGTTTGTCAAAGAGCGTATATATACAGGCGTCCTTCGTATAACACGGTTAATTCGTTCCGTGTAGTATCGAAACAATGTTATACAAGACTTTTTAAAAATAATTTTCTAACCAATTTTTTACATTAATTAATCATGTACATGGTAAAAATCATGTCAATAAATATCGTGTTGTATCAAAACCGTGTTATACGAGACTAAGAAATAATATGAATCAAGTGATGTGTACTGTGTTGTATCGAAACCAAGTTTCATAAAAACAAAGTAAAAACTTATTAGAGTTATCATCAAGCATTACGAGAATGTATTAAACAAAAATGAAATTCCATCTTTTCAAAACATAACTTTCGTGTTATATCAAAACCATGAAGTATTGAATTCAAGTTTCGTACCGTGTGATATCGAAATCGTGTTATGATAATCGCAAATTTGGTATCAAAACCGTGTTGTACTAGTACCGTGTTTGACGAGAGACGCCTGTATATATTTTTGTATTGTAAATATTTGAGTTTTTTTTTCTGAATTGAGCTCAGTATTAATTTTTTTAAGAAATGATCTACACAAGTTTGCATTTTTTGAATCATAACATCTTTTAAAAGCATTTAAAGTTAACAACAAAAAAAAAAGGTGTCCTCAATTTTGATCGCCACTGTATTATTTACTTCGATTTCAAGACAAATTGGCCGAGGCCGCTTTGTCTGAAAATATTTCGCTAAATCCTGGATTCGGTCAATTTTAACTGCGGAACGTGACTTCAGTTGGATTTTCCAGCCTGCGTTCTTTCTTCTAGTAAAAGAAATAAATCAAGTACACAAGGCAACGTTCAATAGCGAAAGAAAAGTTAATATTTGAAGAGCTACAACTGCGAGCATTTCTCGGGGATTTGCTGATGAAGTATGAGATAGTTTTTGCTTTCCAATAAAGGATTTTATTATTATTTTTTAAATTTTGCAGAAAAAAGATTTTTTCTTGAAGGGTTTTTTTTGAGAAGTTTCTTTTTTGGCTTTTTGTGATGACCATTTGATCAGAATTCGGCTAATACGAATTAATTCTCAGCTTTGTTTTAGTTTTTTAGATGATGAATCTAGTCTATTAAAGATGAAAAATATTTTTTCCCATACTACAATGAATATTTTAACCTACACACATATGAAAAAAAGAAAAAAAAATCATAAATAGAAATAGTGTAACCCCGATTTTTCAAATTTTGCATATGCACGATGGAGGTAAACATTTTCGACAGAAGGAAATAGAATAATATTAATCAATGAAAAGTTCACCCGAAAGCATAAAATATCAACAACTAATTTCCATTTCAACGGACAATATCCTGTGAGATTCGTTCTTTGAACTAACAAGGTACTCAATTATACATTCATTGATTTCAGTTTCAAAAACATTAATGAACACTTAGATTTTATTTTTAAACTTCTGAATCTTTTAACAGGTTAGATGTTACGAGTGCATACGTTTTTTTCCCTTTTAAATATGCCATTTGATTTTCTTTTACACTTATCACTTAGATATTTTTATTCGCTAGCTTGGTGCATTGACGTGACACCTCGATGTCACATCAATGCACCAAGAATTGAATCGATAGCAGTTGATTCAATGTAGGATTCAGCAATTTTAACATTTTTTTGGAAAATTGAAAGATGAAAATAATTAAAACTTCTATAACTTACGTATCCTCAACCAATCAGTGAATGTATCATTCACTGTGATCAATCGAAAAAAAAAAATATTAAAAAAAAAAAGTTTCAAAGCTTTGATCACAAGTGTTTAACCGGTACTCCCCGCATTCATAATTATTAATATTTGTTTCAAGAAAGCTATAAAATAGTTGTCAGGCTTCCATACTTGGCCATTAATAAGCTCAACTATTAATCTCATCAATTTTGTCACCATTGACATATTTGGATGATCTACTTAATACAGAAGTCACGCAAATTTTCAATGTATCCAATCAACTGCTCCAGCTTATTTATTCAATTCCATTAGCGGATTTTCAAGGAAACAAGGAAAAGTAACAGCTCTTTTTTTTTTTTTTTTTTTTGTACTCCTTTGGAGAATTAAAAATACAGGTTCGCAGTCAAACTAATCAATGGCCATAGGGTATACTCCATACACGCCGTATTCTTCCATATTTTTTTAGACATATTATGTAAATGATCGCATACACATATTGTGTATAATAGATTACAGGGAGTATACTCGGAAACATTGATGGGAACATCAGTCTTTGCTAAATCATTTGCTTAACAAGGTTAGTGAATCCAGTACGTGCAGATAATCATGTCCTTGATCGCTTGGTGGGAGAAACCTAGAATCCGTGGTTTGCAGTTTTTTTGATTAATCTGTTGATTTGAGCACCGTCAAAAAACTCAAACGAAAGTCTCATCAGTTATCAATACTGACGTCATAGCACCGCTAAATGAATTGCACAGTTCTAAATCTCAACCGTACTTCAGCATCGACCCGAAATTCCGTCATCTGCACATATCCTAATAATTTAGGCACAAACAATCAACTTCTAAATTCTTCTGTTTAACAGCATTTACGTCACATTCAATGCTTTGAGAAATGCTAAATCTAAATGGACAACAAATACCTTTTCATCAAAGTACTATTTGAGGGAAAAAACTCACCAAAAACATTTATTATAGATTTTATTTTACTCCATCTTTCAACTGTTTTCCCGAAATTGAACGAGATAATATTCTACCAATCAATAATCATAGTAATAAGAACAAAATGTATTCTACGAAAAGTGCGAATGTGAAATCAGCCATAGTTTAAAACTGTTTATTAATAAAGTACGGAACAAACATGCAATAATTTGACGTAAAATCGGGGTTCGCAATGTTTAAATAATACACGTATTTAAGTACACATTTTGTGCCATAGATTTTTTTTGCAAAAGCGACCCAACTCTTAACTCCTTAACTACTTTTATTATGCATTTACAATTCATTTGTTGATCAACAAATTGTTTAGACAAGTTTCCAATAAGTTCTAATAAGAATTTCTAATAAGAGTATTAGGGATGTACTCAAAGAATACTTTGAAAAAAAAAATGCTTTTAAATAACAATCTCAGGAATTACTAAGCCTTAACCTTTCTGTTAAAATTAATATCAACTATATGTTTTTTGTCTGTATCTTTACAGCAGTTTCTTGATCGGTGATAAAGGTAGCTAACTATGAGAAGACACAAAAGTTTACCCTTCAAGATGCCCTCTAAAATGGCATATTTTTAGTCATTGCAACAGCTTTGCTTGTAGTTTGAGAAACATATATTTCTTAGAAATAGGAGATTGTGCTTGTATACGTATGAAAAGTTTTGTTTTTGTTTTGTGCTTACAGAATTATTTTTTGGATTGTTGAAATATTTTTATGTGATATTTCAATGAAAAATTCCGGCGCCACTGAATTTTTCGTGTTTAAAATGCATTAATACTTTGATAAGATATTTTTTTTACAATATGCTTATTCGTCAAAATTTTCGATTCCAACTGCGATGAACTGCATTAATTTTTATTAGCCTTTATCATACATGTTCTGTCTTGGGGTGGGTGAGATGGGTGAGACATGCTTTTTAATCGTTGCTGAACGAAAAAACGAATAATAGCCATTATGAAATTAATTGTTACTAAAGTTATCAAATTCATTTCAAGGCTGAACTTGAGAAAGCATGGATTCGGGAAGTTTTGGTTTTTGAAACTTTTCAAAAGAAAAGAAAAAGTTTTCGAGGTTTTTCCTTGATTTACGCCATAAGTTTAAAAGCGTTTCTGAAACCTTTTTTTACCAAATATTTGTATCTTTTACGGATAGGTTTTTGAGTGTCTTATGACAGAAATATTATACCGAGTAGTGAAATACAGACATTTTGTGTCTTCTTAGAGTTGGTCAGGGAGAGGAAAATATAGTGATGAACGAATGAAGTGAAAGAGAGCGTCAAGTTAGCCTGCTTTTGCTTTTACACACCGCAATGATTGTTGAAGAGAAGTTGGCGAACATCTTGGCTAATTTATTTGACTTCATCCTCCTGAGAGTGTTTGGCCAGGGCCAAAAGAATCATGGTGAGCTCTTTTTTGTTGATCTTGCCATCTTTGTTGAAGTCGCATCCCCGCAGGATAGCCTCTTGAAATTCTTGAAGATCTTGAGCATCATAGTCCTGAAAAATTTAATTGTCGTTAGCATAGTTTTTCTTTTTATAGCTTGAATTAGAGAATAAAATGAGAGTTGGTAAACTTGTACCGCGAGTTGAGGAAAAACTTAGGTCTAATTCGTAGAATATAATGAATAGCTCGAAATTAAAAAAAAAGTTTCAAACCTTTTTCTTTGATGAATTGGCATTAGTAACTTCCCGCTATGCATCCCCCCCCCCCCCCCCAAAAAAAAAAACTACACTAAACTAAACTTAGTGACGCAACAAACCATGGTGGTCAAAGCCATCACAATTAGCGTGACCGAAGGCTCTGGCGTGTAACACAGATATTCCGCTTAGGTTGTCAGCCGAACGCGGAACCCCCAGTGTTTAGTTCCCAAGCACGCTTGGTACTCAATTTATCGACCTACTGAAGGCATGAAAGCGATCGTGCCCCATCCAGTTATCGAACCCGGGCCTGCGGTGTGGAAGCGCGAAGCTAAGTCAGTAAATTCAGTATGACTTATTCTACGACTAAGTCACGATCGAGCCATGTACGATTAAACGACTAAGCCTTTCGAAACCACTGAGCTTCCAAAAAGAAAACGACTAGAAGATGCTGTGTTCGTCCACCATTTGGGAAGTTTGTTCCCTGACTTGTACTTTGTGCTCTTTTTTGCCATTAACACAGAGCGCAATATTTAATTCGCTTCTTTACTCACATGTACTAGCAACTAAAAGCAGTACTTTTGACTGAAGGAAACAACTCCATTCAACTAAGCTGTCTTTTCCACTTTCATGTCAATTCACAACTCGTTTTAAGTATGAAAAATCGTACCTTTGAGCAGAGGTTCTCAACCTTTTAGGATTTACATCCCTCTTTGAGCACTGAGGTGAAGTTGCTGAAGTTGCCCCACTCTCATACTCTAGCACCGTAATTGGTCAATTTAAGTAGTGCAACTGGAAACTTACGCTGGTTGGGATAGCTAAATCTAGTTATTATATAAAAATCTAGATAATTTAATGTACAAAATTCAGTGTTGCTGTACACATATTATATTTTGAACGTATTACTACTCGAACACATAATTATTAGAACAAGAGTAATAATACTTCTTGAGGTAATCTAGGATCTAGGTGAGGTTAGCGTGTGACACCAGTTCTTTTATAACATTAGTGAGAGGGTTGGTACACCTTTTAATATTTACATATGACAAGAAAAATTGACAAATTAATTTGTTTTACTTCTTTCTATTTAAAATCATCAGCGCCCATATCGTATGATTATGCGGCATGTAAAAGATCCCCTGGGTATTCTTTTGGCTTAAAATTCCCTCGGCAAAATTAAACTCCTAGTGCAATTTTGCATTAAAATCGAGTCCAGGTGCCTCCATCTGGTGGAAACGGGGCGTCGAAAACTACTTGTGTCATTCATTAGCGCCTTAACGATGGCACATGAAAGACTCATGCCTTCTTGGGGGCGCACTAGGTCTGGTAAGGCCTAGCTGCCTGTTCTGATAACTGGAAACAACTTTTTCTGTTTTACTTTTTATATACTTTTAACTCCCTTAAAATTCTTCTACGTTCCTGTAAGGAGGCGTGCATCTTCATTCTGAAAACCCCTGCCTTTGAGCAGATAAGGAAAATAATAAAAGAAGATATTATTAGATTTAGATAAATTTTTCTTCTTTTGCGTATAATATTTAATTATTTACGATTTACAGGTAGAGAAAAAAAGCGTAGTATAATAATAGCAAGGGAAATGTTAATATAGAAATTACTTGGTTAATTGAGTATAACAAAATGAACTACTATGAAATTATTGTTTTAAATAATTACAGAAATTTGATGTTGATTAGATGTTTGGAAATTGTTCCGTATTTTGTACCACAGCAAAATAGTACATGTCAAGGCTTAAAATTGATAAGCATATGGAAGAACTGCATTTCAAATTTGTTTGTTCAATTTTTAAAAAAAGTCACTAAGTGTCTTCATTACTATTTAAGAAACTATTACTTTCTCACATACTGTCTGACCGCGGATTTGTATGGAAAGGCAAATATCCGGTTTACAGGCGGAAATGGATGCATCTATTACTTTTTAAGAATGTCAGCTTTTGCAGATGGATCTCAGCCTCTAAATTGAGCCGAGTCTTATTCAAATGAGCGGAACACTTACTCTTTACTTTCCCCCCTCATTCGGATAGACTCGTCTCAACTGGGCGTTTGCCACTTCCATACAATCTGTGGTTGAACAGTCAATATAAAGCTTACTTTTTTGAAGTATAAAGCTTACTTTTTTAACCAGCTCTAACAGATCTTTCAAAAAACCTTTCAGTTCTTCATTCTCTATAGTTCCATTACAGTCCTAAAAAGAAGTATTCTTGAATTAAAAAAAAGAAGTCATTTCATGAACGTATTTGATTTTAAACTAAGTATAACATCTGAAGAGCTATTTTTATTTTTAAACAAACCGGATAGTTCCCTTTTCTTAAAATAGTTCACCATTATTATGTTTCGTAAAAAATTCTGAATACTCTACCCGTGCTACTTTAATATGTAATAACAATGCGCTAACTTTCAATGTTCTAACGTACCATTCCGTGCACTGGTAACTTTCATTTCACAGTACACCGCCTGATGCAGCCAGTGTATGTGGTTCTTTGACCCTTAAAGTTCTCGTGTTTTAGAGCTCCTTGAGTTGTAGTTTCAAAATTAAACGTCTTACCCGAGCTTTAAAAAGTGTTATTTCGTTGGAATATGTAAAGTTAAGGTGACATTAGAATAAGACCGAGAAGTTAACTTTTCGTCAGCATTTAAATCTTATTTTGATTTTTTCTAACAGCGGCGTTGAAAATCTTAATTCAAAAGTAGGTTAATATTTTGGAAAAATAGAGTTGTTAAGATCAATTATTTTTGCATTGAAAGGAAAAAAATGAGATCTCATATTTAATTTAGTTGAATAAATTATATCTCTCGTCAAAAAACTCCAAACGTCATTTGTATATAGAATGTGTCCATAGCAGCTTATCTCAGGGTTGCCCACTATAGAGGGTCATGCCGCAGACTGCGCCATTAAAATTTTGAGCGGGGGGGGGGGGGGTTGTTTGGAGGGATATTTTTCTCCTTGTGGGGGAAGGGTCTCCACGATATTGAGGGGGGGGGGTGCACCCTTGCTCTTGGGGGGAGGGGCAGCCCTGGCTTAGCTTAACGTGGAGGTGGCTTAAAGTTAGCCTGAAAACTGTAGAAAAACTATAATACCTTACTTTTAGTCATTTTACTGAATACTACTAAATAATTAATTAATAGATACTGATCCATTCAGGGTATCTTTGAGCTAATATGATTCAGGGGTCTAAGGACTTTTAACCTTCAAATTTTCGACTTTCTGGAAAAAATATATGTTATGCATAATTTAATTTTGAATAATTTGATACCTTATTTGTTACCATACGCAAAAAACTTTTCAAGCTATCGTTACCCCCCGCAAAAATGCGCACTGTTTGCCCCCCGTAAAACTGCGGACACTTTCCCCATAGAGATTTATGTTAACAGCAGCTGTTTAAGCCTCTTTTTTTCAGGTGCCGGTGCGTGATATCTCAGAAAGTTTCTTATATATTTCCGTTAAACTTTTCATGCATGTTTGTCTGGTTAATTTTTATGAGCTGAACCTAAATTTTAACTAAAAATGAAAGATATTATTAAAAAATAAAAAATTTTCGCCCAAAATTTTGGAAAATTTTAATATCGACTTATAAAATTTCAAAAAAAAAAAAAAAAAAAGGTTCAGATTATAAAAATAAACCCGACAAACATGCATTAAAAGTTTTACGGAAATGTATAAAAAACTTTCTGAGATAACACGCACGCAAAACGAGAAACCGGCGAAACCGGCACCTGAGAAAAAGCGGCTTAAACAGCGGCTGTTAAAATAAATTTCTATGGGGAAAGGTTACGCATTTTTATGATAACTCAAAACGTTTTTTGCGTAAGGTAATAAATAAGGTATCAAGTTTTTCGGAATTAAATTATACATAACATATATTTTTTTCAGAAAGTCAAAAAATTTTGAAGGTTAAAAGTCCAAATATTTTTTAGTATATGTATTCGTATTTATATTGCTTGGTATTACTCATGCTTATGTTTCATGTTGACCTCTCTCTATTATACCAATTAGAAAGCTTATTTTTCCACCGGAAACCAAAAGCGTCTCAACTTTTGTACTTTTCTTCTTGTTTTTGTGGATAGCTACACATTAGATGGAGTTTAATGCATTTGCCTTTGGAAATACGTTTCCAGCACTGCATGGCTCCCGCACTTATTTCGTTGGAAATTAAGCTGTGTTTAGAAACTGAACAGTACATACCGCAATATATATATATATATATATATATATATATATATATATATATATAAACGAAAACAAATGCAAAATTATAGTTAGTAATAACAATACTACTTATATTCGCTTACAAGAATTTTTATCTCTCGAAATAAGGAAAATGAGAATGAGTTCACTTCCAAGACTTTTTTTTAAAATGAATATATAAATGACTTGAACCGCATTTAGTTATAAATTGTAATAATTATACAAAAACAATGTAACGATAATAATAATAATAATTTTAAAAAATAGTAAAAGTCATTCACAACAGTAGCTTTTTTAAAGCATTAAAAAAAAGCCCACGCTGCAAAATATCATTCTGTTGCTGAGAAGAAGAAAATAGAGTTACTTACCCTGTCATAGAGATTAAATACCCTTTCAATGTCTTCACGTGTCAATTTGCTTGCACCCTGAAAAACATGAATTACTTTAGGCAAGTAAAATGAACATCACTTTTTTAAAATGTACGATTTTCCGAATATTTTGTGATACAAGAATTATGCTGTTACATTTGAAAGGGAGAAGAATGACTGGAAGAATTGGATACGAAAATGAAATTAGAAATGACTTTGAAAAATGCTGTTGAAGAAGGTGAAAAATTGAAGGGTGAATCATACGTGAACACAAATCTTTGACGTGACCCTAAAATA